>NC_064855.1:55288652-55441152 GCF_024139225.1 Suncus etruscus | reverse complement strand
TTTATAATATCGGGGCCAGAGAGATAGCATGGAGTTAGGGTATTTGCCTTGCATACTGAAGAATGATGGTTTGAATCCCAGCATCCCATATGGTCCCCTGAGACTGCCAGGAATGATTTTTGAGTGTAGAGCCAGGAATAACCTCTGAATGCAGCTGGATGTGACCCAAAAATCAAAATAAATATTTATAATATATATATATATATATCTTCTTAAAAGATAAAAAAGCACAGTATGATCCCATGTAAAGTGATTTCTTTTCATGCTTTCATATATCTAATTGTCCCTTCTTATCATCTGTACAAATATTAAATGATCCTCAAGTGAATGACTGAATCCACATATAGAGTGAACCCTATATAATTGTATGTATTTTCCTAGATATTCTTACGTAGAATAAAATTCCATTTATAAATTAGGCATAGTAAGAAATTCACAATAATAGCTAATCAATACACTGGAAAATTAAAGCAATATATTATGAAATAAAAAAGGGAGTTTCTTTTTTCTTCTTTATGAGAATTCCCCCCTCAATTGATAGATGATAAGGCCTAATATGCCTCAGGAAGTTTGCAACATGTGTTGGCTGGAGTGAAAATACAGTGGGTAGTATGCTTATTTTTCACATGGCTGACTTAGGCTCCATTGCTAAAACCACAGATAGTTCAGTAGGAATGAATGTGTATGCAGAATGAGGAGTCGGTTCTGAGCACTGCCAAACCAAACCAACAACAACAACAAAAAAAAAACACGTGTTGAATCAAGGGGTATTTAACAACATTGCCAGTGTTTTACCAAAGTAGGATCTGATTCTGAATATATGTCAGACTCTCCTTGATAAATTAGAACAAAACAGAACCCTAATTTCTAAACCTCCTCTTAGAATACATGCATCCAAGTCTGGATTGACCTCAGGATCATGCAATTTTTTAAATTTTTATTTTGATATATTGGCTTACATATCTTTCACAGTAGTATTTTAGGTACACATAACATTGAATCAGGAGAATAGGATCATACAATTTTAAAGATGGTGATTCTAATGAAGTTGGCACCTTAAATTTTGTTTTCTTTTATTGGAGGAGGATTACAAAGTTGTTCAGAGAATACTTCTGGTGCTCAAGGTTCATCCCAGTAGTGCTCAGGAGACTGTGGTTCTTGGAATCAAACCTATGCCAAGTATATGCATTAGCCCATTGAACTACCTTCCTGTCTCCAATGCCTGATTTTTAAGCATCATTGTTCTAGTATGTTAAATGTGTTAGATTAACAGTACACAACTATATTCATTCAGGTTAGAATTATACAGTGTATCACACATGCTTTCAGTGATTTGAATGTGTTGGAACTGCAGACTTCATGTAGGTATGAACAGGTTTCCTCAAGTATCAGAAACCAAGAAATTTGAAGCCAGAGCCTTTATATACTATCCAGATTCTTTCAGGTCAATTTTGCCTTTACTTACCTCTGATCTGCTAAGCTCCAGCCACTTCTAAACAAAATTTTACTATAGCAGAGCAAGGATGCTTGTACATATGGGCAATCAGGGCACATGAAAGGGACAACCAATTTCCAAATCATTCTTGGAGTGCTTAAGGACCAGACAGTAAGGAGTAATTATGAGGTTCTAGTGATGTTAACAGGCTGGTATTTCCCATTGCTTGTAATTCAGAACACAGAGAACTTGATATAGTCTTTATGTTCTAAGAATGATACTACCTTAAGCAACACAATAAAATCAAAACATCTGTATTAAGTGAAGCCAAGAGCAAAAAGTTAGCTAAGAGACAGTTGAATTTCAGACTTCTCTGAAAATAATGGTAGTGGATGGTAAGGTTCCATCATCATTGGGAAGGAAGGGTCTGTATCTTGGTGAAAGACAAAATTGTTCACTCTACTTTCAGCCATCTCCTAAAATGTCTCTAAGGAAGCTCTTAAGAAGTTCTTCTTGTCAAAGGCATAGATGGAACATCTGTGCCAAAGTGGGGAATAAGTAGTCATGGGGAAAAAAGTAGTAGTGTGGCCTCAGTTAAAGAACGCATAAAAAGGGCCCAGAGATATAGCATGGAGGTAAGGCGTTTGCCTTTCATGCAGGAGGTCATCAGTTTGAATCCCGGGGTTCCATATGGTCCCCTAGGCCTGCCTGGAGCCAGGAATAACCCCTGAGCACTGCTGGGTGTGACCCAAAACCCACAAAAAAAAAAAAAAAAAAAGAACGTATAAAAAGAAATGACAAGCTCATTTGTGAACCTTTTAATTTTAGGTCCTTGCAGCAGAAGGGGAAATGAACGCCTCCAAGTCTCTCAAATCAGCCTCCATGGTCTTGGCTGAGTCCCCCATAGCCTTGCAGCTACGCTATCTACAAACCTTGACCACTGTGGCCACTGAGAAGAATTCCACTATCGTTTTTCCTCTACCCATGAACATACTGGAGGGCATTGGTGGTGTCAGCTATGATAATCACAAGAAGCTACCTAGTCGAGCCTGAGGGGCTCCTACTGTAGGTGGCAGTGCTTAGTTGTGTTGATCTATTTCCATGGAAAATCAGCTGTTAGAAATATGGAGAACCTCAGCACTATTTGGGCAAAGTAACTTCACAGCTGGTATAGCATTAGCAGAGAATAATTTGGTAGAGGCTTCCCAAAACTAAATGAGAGCAGAAATGAAGTCTGTACACTAATTTAATTTGTAAGAACACAGACAACTTTGCATGATTCTTCTGATCAAACACCAATAACTGTTGCTGACATGCAGCAGGGATGGTCGCAATTGCAATAGGAGATGGTAATCTTTGAGTGAGCACTACTGAGATTTCTAAATTATTTAAAGTTGTTTTTAGAAGTACTGTAGATCTTATTTCAAGTCATATAAGTCTTCTATTTATGCTAGATATTTTCTTGATAATTTTAAAATAAATTCTCATTCTCATCCTTGACCCTGCCCATGCCTTTGAAACTTACATTTGTTAGTGATTTGAGTCAGACCCTTTATTTTCTTCCTGCTGTGATAGCTCACAACATGTTTATCTGGAGCCTTCAACTTCTCTGTCTGTTGTTATTAATTTCAAATATGAGAGTAACGAAGAATTGTTTATATACAAGTATCTCCTAACCAGGGAGGTAGCAACAGGGTTGCTCCCTAAGAAAGCTCCCTAAGAAAGAATCCGTAGAATTTGGCACAATAAAAATGAAAAGAACAAAAATTTTCTTGTTTGAGAGTCTTTGCCTACCTCACAACAATATTCCTCTATCTCCTCCATTTTGGGGAGTGCCACTCCTCTCAGGCAGAGCCTGGTGTTGCTGAGAAAACAAACCAGGAGGTTCAAAAACAAATTTATTTTTCCTATTCTCTCTAATATTAGCTCTAGCTTCAAATTGGTTTATAAGTTTCCTTGTTTATTCATTTCCTGTCAGTGATTATTTGTTTAATTGATAAACTAAAAGCTGATCAGACAGCTCAGAAATTAAGCATACCTTCTGAGCTCCCTTTGTCCAAACTCAACATGTTCTTCAGGCTCAGTTTTAACGTGGTATTTTGCTCAGTACATCAGCAGTTGCCTGTTCTAGTTGTCTTGACACTTATTTTCTGAGTCATTATTAACATCTTGCAATATCTAACTGATGCTTATCACTTATGGTCTCCTAGAGCTTTTCATATGCTTACATATTTTATTTCCCACTGAACATTACTTAAGTTCCTTGAGACCTTTCTGTGGACTTTGTCTAATTCATGTAACAATAGCATATCCCTACCTGTTATGAGGTTTAGACAGTATGGATGTTCTAATTTCAAAAAAGAGGTGACATATGGAAAATAATGAACATCATGGAATGTCAGAAAGAGTCCTGAGCATAAACACCTGGGAACTTTTCACATATTATTTTTTGAGAGAGTACACATGGTGGTACTCAGGGTCTATACCTGGATTAGTGCTTGAGGGTCACTTCTGGATGGTTATTGGGACTTTGTGGTGCTAGTGGAGGAATCCAAGCCTCCTGATTGCAGAGTATGTGTTCCATCCTTACAGCTATCTCCCTAGATCCTAGCACTTTATAAATCTAATGAGAGCCACAATTTATATCAATAGAAAGACATATATTTGGGTGAAGATTGGAAGATGATATTGCATCCATCTGTGGAAACTTATTTATTTGGATCCAGGATTCAGACTTCTTTTTTTTGGGGGGGGGGGAATACCCAGTGACACTCAGGGGCTACTCCTGACTATGAGCTCTGAAATCGCTCTTGGTTTGGGGGACCATATGGGACATCGGGGATTGAATCATGGTTCATCCTCGGCTAGCGCAGGCAAGGCAAATGCCTTACCGCTCCACACCACCGCTCTGGCCCCAAGGATCCAGACTTCTTATATATCTCCTTGGGTTTTTATGAAGCAAATAAAATACCTTGTGTTTTGTAGCCCTAAATGTCTTCTACCCAAATGAAATTTATTTCTTTGACCATATATCATATTATTTCCTCTTTCTTCTTTTCTTCTTTTTGTTTTTGGGTCACAGGAGCAGTATTCAGAGGTTACCCCTGGCTCAACAATCAAGAGTCACTTTAGGTGGGGCTCCAGAGAAATATAAAGTTCTAGGGATTAAAACTTGGCTGCTTTTGTGCAAGGCAAGTGCTCTACCCACAGTACTATTGCTCCTGCCCTGCTCTCTCTTTCAAATATGGATATAATATATGATTTGAAAGAAAACTTTTGATTCAGAAATAACCTAAAGAGTTAAATTAATTTTGTCTCCAGCTCTCTTCCTTTTTAAAATTTATTTGCTTAAATCACTTAGAAATGGAATAAAATTTGGGGTATACAGTTGAGCAGTAGATTGTTTGTCTTGCATGTGTGAGACCCAGTATTCTATCCCCAGCACTGGAAAGAAAAAAAAATAATATTTATAGGCTTGTCTGACTTCACTGAAAAGTCAGAACTGGTTCTATAAATTCTGGGAAAATTAGACTCCTAGAGAACATGAGATGAGGTTTCAGATACTCAGTAATTGACATTTTTTTTTTTTTTTTTTTTGGTTTTTGGGCCACACCTGGAGTGCGCAGGGGTTATTCCTGGCTGTCTGCTCAGAAATAGCTGCTGGCAGGCATGGGGGACTATATGGGACACCGGGATTCGAACCAACCACCTTTGGTCCTGGATCGGCTGCTTGCAAGGCAAACGCCGCTGTGCTATCTCTCTGGGCCCAGTAATTAGCATTTCAGGAGAATGTAATTTGCCTCTCAAGCTTATGGGAGGGATCCTACTTATCTTTCTCCAAACCCATGAGCATGTTAAGTTGTCACTAGAAAGTCATGCACTCTAAGATTAAGACATTTCCTCTCCAAGAATCAGGCACAAAATCTTTCCTTTTATCATTGCTAATACCTGCTAACATAAACACTTTTCTGCCAGCACTATTTGTACTTGTTTACAGCTTTGTAACATCTCTGTTAGTAAAAGGATTCAATTGACAATACAAGGGATAGGTGCTTGCTTTTAACACACCAACCCCAAGTTTGGCCCCTGGCACTGTAAATGGTCCCCTCAGCATAGCCAGAAGTGCAGAAAGTCAGGAGTTAGTCCTGAGCATTGCTAGGTATGACCCGCAAACAAACCAAACCAATCCAAACCAAACACACTACAAAACATAAATCCACTTTCTGTTGAAAACTCTTTCTTCAGTGCTCCAAATCACAAAAGAAAATTGCTAATTGGGGCCCCTGGGGCTCCCTCCCGCCCGAAGGGGGGAGAAGGGAGAAGGACGCGGAGCCCCCCCGAGGGAATGTCGGTTAGGGAGAGGAAGGCTGAAGAAAATATACAGTGAAGCGTCTCGTCCTGCTAGCGGGGAGGGGGTTCAAAGAGGGGAAAGGAGGAGGAGGAAGAGGAAGAGGAGGGAGAGCTTCCTGGAAACGGTCATTCCAGTGCCTAAAGATGTCGTGGATGGACTTGGGGGAAGCTATTGCTAGAAGCAGCAAAGGAGGGCCAAGATGATGAAGTGAGAACGTTGATGGCAACTGGTGCCCCTTTCACCACAGACTGGCTCGGAACATCACCCCTGCACTTTGCAGCCCAGTATGGCCATTACTCCACGGCGGAGGTGCTCCTGCGGGCTGACATCAGCAGGGACGCCCGGACCAAAGTGGACAGGACCCCTTTGCACATGGCCGCCGCCGACACACACATTGTGGAGCTGCTAGTCAGGAACGGCACGGATGTGAATGCCAAGGACATGCTGAAGATGACAGCTTTGCACTGGGCCACAGAACGCCTCCATCAAGATGTTGTCAGGCTGCTTCTCCAATACGGAGCCAATGTGCATGCTTCCAGCAAGTTCGATAAATCTGCCTTTGACATAGCCCTGGAGAAGAACGACGCTGATATTCTGGTCATCTGCAGGAGGCAATGCGGAGTTAGGTCAACACTCACCCGGAGAGGGAGAGAGCCAGCCCCAGGACTGTGGCTGCCCCGTTCCTCTTCACCTCAGGAGAAGTGGTCAGCTTGGCTGACATTGTTCCCTCAGCCAGGGCCAAGATCGCTGCAGTGAATACCGAGGAAATCCCAGATGGAAATTTTGTCGACTCCTCAGTCCAGCATCCGGTGGGAAGTAGCAGCCAAAGGTTCATCTCCATAGTCACCAATGGGGTCCCCCTGGGTAACATTCAGACCGCAATCCCCGCTGAAGGCATCAGCCAGCCCTTTCTGGTCACTATGCAGAACGGACAGCAAGTTCTCACAGTACCTTCTGGTGTGGTTGCAGAGGAGACTATAGTTGAAAAAGAGGAAGAAGTAATGGAGAGTTGGCCACTGACTAAGAAACTGAGGCTCAAAGAGATGACGAACAGAGGGGAGACTGGCACTGAGAACGAATCATTCCAGCGACAGCTCCAGGAGGCCAACAGGAGAGCCCAAGAGTACCGATACCAGCTCCTGAGGAAAGAGGAGGCAGAACAGTATCGGCTCCAGCTGGAGGCCATGGCTCACCAGCAGCCCAAGGGGGTCGACTTCACTGTGGTCGGAGAGATGTCAGAGGTCACCTCCATGGTCGTCACAGAGCAGGAAAGGGAAGCAAGAGAAATGAGGGAATGACAGTGGCCAGGACAAGAGGGACCACGGAACCGCACCCTGGAATTTCCATGGAGACAGTCTCCTCTTAATGTGTGAGGTCCACAGCTCGGCTTGTGCTGCGTCCGCACTTTTCCCTCTTGTTATGTGATGACAGGTGACCGACCACCATTGCAGAAACACTTGGAATGCCTTTATAAAGAAAACGAAACTGGAGATGAAGGTTCTGTACAGCTGGCAAAGTTAAGGTCATTTGGGGGGCCTTGAAGCCTGAGCCATCATATAGCAGGGAGGGTCCTTACTTTGCACGCAGCTAATTCCGGTTCCATCCCTTACACCCCAAATGGTTCCTCAAAGCACTGCCAGGAGTGATCCGTGAGTGCAGAGCCAGGAGTAAGTCCTGAGTACCACTAGGTCTGGGTTTCCCCCCCCCCCCCCAAATCGTTAGGGGTCTTTTCTGAAAGGCTTAAAAAGAGTTAAAGACCAAATTTCTCAGTTCATGTTACTGTTTTCAACCTAAAGGTAAAAGAATGCTTGATTAATTGTTCTTAAAATAACTTTCTAGCATAGAATTATACAGTAACATTCGTAATATGAACATACCCAAAGCTTTCAATAATTGTACCAGCAATTCACCCGAAGATGTGCCTTATATTTTTCATGGGTACCTGTTAAAACCCCTGTTTGGGAGAGGGTTAGAATTCAGCTTTAGGGAAATGACTGGATTCCATTTCCAAAAAACAGATCTTCCTCACTGTCCTTGATTCCAATGAAAGAGTTTCTGCTAGCCTTGCTAAATTTGCATCTATTGTTGTGTCCTGAGCTCAGCTGCCATTTTAAGAAACTGAAATGGAACTTTCAACAACTGGAAAAGAAAGAAAACTTGTTTATGTGGGAGAAATGTCTGTGACTCCAGAAATCTTCTAAACTGTTCCAAGTGGCCATAAACAGCCTCTAAGGGTTAGAAAACAATCTGATCTACAGATGCACACTTAGCTCTGACTTTATGTTATAGAACTAAAATCAGGAGTGTAAGTTTGTTGTTGGAACAACTTGCTTCCAAACATTTATTTATGTGATGTCATACTTTAATACCAACTCTTTAATTTTGTAAGATTCGGCGACTTTTTCTGATTGTGACTTTATGTAAGCTTGCATAGTTTTGTTTTTTTTTTTGGTTTGGGGGCCACGCCTGACTTTGCTGAGAGCTCAGTCCTGCTCTGCACTCGAATTACTACTGGCAGTGCTCAGGGGATCATATGTGATGCTGGGGATCAGAATCCAGGTTGGCTGTGTGCAAGGCTGCCTTACCCTTTTCTGGCAAAAATGGATTTTTGTCTTGTTATTGTTTTTAGATTTTGTGTTTAGTTCTAGATATTCAGTGTGTCTTGGCAAAGAAAGTGAGAAGTATCTATGTCATAAAATAAGGAACCAAAGTGTGTGTACGCTTGTGTTGTGTGTTAGTATGTCATTTTTTTTTTACAAAGAAAGTGACTAGATAAAGAGAGTTTATGGAAAGATTATACTTACAGAGGTTACTGCCTTTGAAACTGGGCCCTCAGCATTCTAGCTTTGCTTGCTACTTACTTTGTTATAAACTAGATGAAAACAAGTGAAGCTATGCTGTCTAGAATACAGTTTTCATTTTTAGTGACCATTAAGAAAACATTTTAAATTTAAATTTAAAGTTAAAGTTAACATAGTTCTTCTATTCATCTTGATTAGTGAAGTCATTTGCTTCAGTTTTCCAGAGTGTAGATTCACTTGGGGGTGCAAAATAGACAGAACAACAACAACAAAAAAATCTAATCAACAGAATTAGCAAAAATGCCAGTTTTGGAATCGAGCCTGGTTGCTTGCCACCTTTACTGTGTTTTCCACGTGGGCTTGAGCTGCGAGCACTCAGGATCAGAGTTGGACTGCTCTGGGCTGCCAGGATAACAGGGACATGCTCTGGAGGAGGGACTGGTGCAGGAAGCTCTGGGCATCTGCTGCCATCTCCCAAACCCCTCTCCTGCCTCCATGGGTGATATTGCTCCTTCTCTGGGTTTCTTTTTTGATCCAGGTGCTAACAAGAAGCTACTGTGAAGTGCCGTTTCTGAGCCAAGCTTACCTAGTGAGTGTTATCGTAGCCATTTCTTCCTGTTCTTGGTTGTGCTTTGTGTCTGTCCCTCGTACATATGTTGATCTCATCTTTTCCTTTCTTCCTCTATGGGCCTTAAGTGTTATGGTGCAGAAGAGATGCTTAATCCAACTTCTGGATCTTCTGGGGTAGCTGAATGATTGACAGGAGTTCTCTCCCTCCTACACATCCAGAAATGCTGTGATTTGGGGAAACCATTAGAGACTCCCATTATTCTTTCCATAGCGGGCTCATTCTGACCCCAACAATTCTCAGTATAGAAACTAGAATAGGCGCAAGTATGGACCACATGCCTTACTGAAGAGGGTTAGTCAGGGGCTCCACGGGCTGCCTAAGCAGCCTCAGGAGTGGCCTCCACAGAAGAAAAAAAATCCTGGAAGGGGCTGGAGAGATGGTACTGCAGGGAAGTCATTTGCCTTGCACATAGCCAACCTGGGTTGGATTCCCTCCAGCTCCTATGATCCTTCGAGTCCAGCCTGGGGAGATAATTGAGTGCAGAGCCAGAAGTAAACCCTGTTCACTACCAGGTATGGTCCCCAAACAAAGAAACAACCTCTCATATTGTTAGAAGTCAGGATCCAGGTTTTGGGGAGAGAAAAAAGAAGAGAAATGTCTGGACAAGGATGATAGCAAAGAAGTGTTTGTTTTTATTTACTTGGAGTAGCAATTTACTTGGAGTAGCATCCCAAAGAGAAGGAAGTTGGTCTTGAGTTGGAAACATGGGAGACAATGATAGCTCCGTATTGGGACCTAGTTAGAAGCTGAATGGTAAATGCATAAATGCATGTATGGCTGTTATTTTAGTTTTGCATGTGTTCTGGATCAACCAAGAATGTTAGCAACATGTTTGCAGTTTGGGTTGGGGAACTCCGAGTGGTCTAGGGGCAAGGTTGGGTTAAAGAATCAAGTCATAGTCAAACGAATTAGAGTTGATATTGTACAAGAGAATTAGGACCCAGTGTGGGGTCTCAGCTTTCGGCTTTGCACAAGAAATCAGACAGGTGTAAGTCGAGGTTCATTTCGGCCAGAGGTCGTTGAGCAGCTTCTCCCTCTGCTGCTTTCCCCGACACTTTTACTAGCCAGAGTTTAATATCCATCACCCGAGAGGGTCGGGGTGACGTAATTGAGGGTCCTGTGCTAATTAACTCAGAGAAGGTGAAAGGGGAAAGTGAAGTGATTCTAAAGGTGTCTGGCAACACCTAGAAGGATGGCCTCCTATAAAATGAGGCTGGTGGGGCCAGAGCAGTGAGGAGTAGAGCGGGAGCGTTCTTGCTTTGTACGTGGCCAGCATGGTTTGATCACTGGCTCCCCATTTGGCTTCCCACATTTTCCATCAGGAATAATTCCTCAATACAGAGCCAGAAGTAAAAGCTCTGAGTACCGCTGGCTGTGGTCCATAAACCAGAATTAATAAAATAAAAACAATAAAGTGCTTTGTGGCCTTCTCATTTGAGCTCAGCAGGCTGGGTGAGTGCGCATTGTGCATGTTTTGCCTGCAGGAGCCCATGATCTGACCTCAGCGTAGCTTGTGGGTTCCCTGAGCAAAAATTTGTGAGCAAAGCACTGGATGTGACCCCAAAACAAAATAATAATAGTAATAGAGCTGTGTTTATGGCATCAATACATATATTCTACATTTGCATTTTTGTTGTAAACTCCCCCCCCCCAAATCTTTTTCTGGAGGGGTGTATGGGCCATACCCGGTGGCGCTCAGAGGTTACTTCTGGCTCTGTGCTCAGAAATCGCTCCTGGCAGGCTGGGGGACCATATGGGATGCCAAGGATCCAACCCGGGTCTGTCCCAGGTCAGCCATGTGCAAGGCAAACACTTTACCACTGTGCTATCACTCTGATTCCCCCCACACCATCTTAATATTTCTACTCTAGTTTCTGTCTTTAGGAAAACTAAAAATACCGAATGTGCAAAGCCTTCCTGCTGCTACCTCTGTGGGATCTTTGTTTTGGTGTGAAAGTTAAGGATTCTTGCAGTGTGGGAGAACTTGATTTTAGGTGTTCTGTTTTGGAGTCAGAGCCTTAAAAGATGCCCTTTTGGGGCTGGAGAGAGAGCATGGAAGTAGGGCGTTTGCCTTGCATGCAACTGACCTAGGTTCTGTCCTTAGCATCCTTTATGGTCCCCTGAGCCCTCCGGGAAAGATCCCTAAGCACAGTTGGTTGTGGCCCAAAACACACACACACACACACCACCCCCACCCCACACACATGCACGCATGCATGCACACACGAGCCAGAGAGATAACACAGAGGATAGAATGCCTGCCCTGGCATCCCGTATGGTCCCAAAGCCTGCCAGGAGTGATTTCTAAGTGCAGAGCTAGGAACAATCTTTGAGCCCTGTTGGGTGTGGCCCAAAACACCCCCTCCCCCCGAAATTTAATTTACCAGAGTTCTCCCTTGTTGCAGTTAGGCAGTTTATGACAAGGACATTTCTTATCCCCTGTGCTAGTTGTATAGTAGGCACATTTAAGCCTCATCTACTTAGACCTGATTTTAATTTGATCTGCCACCTGAAGGACATGGTATAATATGGAAATAATGTCTCCAGCTAAACACACTAGAGACAGTTTCTTGGATTCACTGAAAGAACTGAAGAAGTGAAAGTCTTTCCATCTCTTTTCTGCAAAGATACTCTGAGTCCAGAGAGGGGAGCAGAGGGTGAGGCGACAGTAGAAGTAGTTGAATCCATGTATGAGACACCAAGGTTACAGCAGACAAGAAGGCAGGAGTGGAGTGGTCTGAGTGAAGTGTAGATGCAGCCGTAGGTAGCTCCTGTCCTCACACTCTTTTGGTTGATGTTTTGACATAAGTCCTTCATCCCTCGACAGGAAAGAGCCAGGTATGTAGCTCACGATAGAGTGCAGACCTCACATGTCCAAGGCTCTGGTTTGGTCCTTGATGTCACACTCACAGAGGAAACTTGGGGTTTCAGTCTCTGGCCCAAGGAGCAGCCTTTCCCTCTTACTTTTCAAACCACTCGCAAAATCTTATCCTGTGGAAAAATGACCATTTTAGTGTAAACTTGTTTGACTCTTCCGTAGCAAAGAACATACAGATCTCCAGAGCCAGATTGGGGACCTAGATGAACTCTTCCAGAAAAGTAATATTGTATGAGAGTCAGTGTTTATCCAGGCTTTTTGGAGAATGCCCTATTTTCTTTTTGTTTGTTTTTGTTTTGGGCCACACTCATTGACTCACAGGTATTATTCTTGGCTCTGCATTCAGAAATTACTTCCGGCAGGCTTGGGGACCATATGGGATGCCAGCAATCAAACTCTGATTGGTTGGACACAACATCCTACCTGCTGTGCTATCACTGTGACCCAGCTCTTCTATTTTCTACTTTATTCTTTTGGGGTGGGATGTGAGCCTACATCCAACAGTGCTTGGAATTTACCCCTGACTCCATGCTCAGGAGTCACTTTAGGTGGCTCCAGGGGTCATGTGGGGTTTTGGGGATCAAACCTGGGCCTGCTCATGCGAAGCAAGCGCCTTGTTTCTGCTGTCTCTGCTTCCTCATTGCCGGCTTCTCTGCTCAGAAAAGCAGTTTTCAAGTGGAAAGCCTATCGAAAACATCTCGATGGTTTGAAGTTCTCAGCTCTCCCTGAGTTAGCTTATTTAAAGAAATCATTTATCTGGTGCTTAAATAAAGATTTTATATATTTAAAAAAAAGTGAAAACAAAAAGAAATCATTTATCATTTTCCTCCCCACCTCACTTGAGCCTTTCTAGGCTTAGAGGTAGAGACTTCCCTAGATTCCTCTGTTGATTTAGTTGGTTGATTTGTAGGAAATTCTGTTTCCCCTCTCTCTCTCCTCACTTTTCCCCATTAAGTGCTTCTGCTCACTGTCACCTCATTGTTCTTATCTCATTAGTCTTTACCCTGGACCTCAATTAGGTCATTTCTCGTTTCTCCTCCAGGTGCCTGCCCGTCTTTCCTCTTCCCACTCCCTTGCCTTCCAGGGCATGTGTTTCTGTTTATTCCAAGGTGCTTGTTTCTGAGAATTAACTCAGATTGCACCCACTGTCCCAGACTTCCGATCTGGTCTCGGGCCTTTTCCTCCGTTAACAATAAAGACAGCGGCTGCCTGCTCAGACTTTGCCCCGTGCCTCGATAGTTTTCAAATGGTCTTCCATTTTATGTAGAATTTTATTTAAATAAGTTTGATTCAAGGGACCAGCGAGGTGGCACTAGAGGTAAGGTGTCTTGCAAGCGCTAGCCAAGGAAGGACTGCTGTTCGATCCCTGGGTGTCCCATATGGTCCCCCCAAGCCAGGGGCAATTTCTGAGCGCTTAGCCAGGAGTAACCCCTGAGCATCAAACGGGAGTGGCATAAAAAAAAAGTTTGATTCTGAAGAGCAAAATTGTTACATGTATGTGTGAGCAGCGTGTGTGTATATATATACTTATATCTATACAGATCTATATTATATATACAATTTTTATTGTCATTTTAAAAAAGAGGTTTCTTAATAAAATTTAAGTTTTCACCAAAAAAAAAGAAAATTGCTAATTGGATAATTAACTTGTCAGCTTATAGAAAAATTAAAAGCAGGATCTGAGATAGAGTATGCAGATCACATAAGAATCAGGCAACTTGATCTGAAGTCCTATTTATTTATCTGACCTGCCCCTACCTTAGATGGTGAAATACACAGGGGTTAAGGGGAATGATCTTTCTTTCTTTTTGGACCTTTCAGTAAAATAACTGAAAATGAAAGAGAGAGAGAGAGAGAGAGAGAGAGAGAGAGAGAGAGAGAGAGAGAGAGAGAGAGAGAGAGAGAGAGAGAGAGAGAGAGAATGATTTTGGGGTTTGGGGGAGTATGTATGGAAACTATGGTGATATCAGAAAATAGGATCCGCAATTAATGTCAGCTTGAGAAGAAGGTTAAATCAGATTGAAGATCTTCTGTATCTATCACTTAGGTATTTGACCCTTTTCTACACTGCTTATAAAATAAAACTATTAATTACTAAGTTTGGTGGTGCCTTTTCTTTTATTGGCCAAAAGTTTATTCACCTCAGATTTTTCCTGAAACATATCAATAGGTCTTTCCAACATCCTAATATTACCTGTTTCTCTAGCATTTAAGCCATGAGAAGCATTTAAGCCATTATTAAAAAGGATGTGGGTTGTCAATACAGTGTCATAAAGGCCCATGTAATCATGTGTTTCACGCCATGTTGTCTTCTAATGGTCTCAACTTGAGCAACGTATGGGGATCTATTTTGATCTCTTTTTACACTAATTCTACACCAAACATTTCTTTATTAGTGAATATCTACAAGACATACTAATTTTTTAAGTGTAATCTTTGAGATTATAGATTTGGGCAAAGTTGCATTATAATGACTGGCATGCCTTGTAAAGATATAATATTAATAAAGGGGCTGGAGAGATAACATGGAGGCAAGGTGTTTGCCTTCCATGCAGAAGGATGGTGGTTCAAATCCTGGTATCTCATATGGTCCCCCGCACCTGCCAGGAGCGATTTCTGAGCATAGAGCCAGGAATAACACCTGAGCATTACCAGGTGTGACCCAAAAAAACAAAAAAACAAACAAACAAAAAAAAGATATATTATTAATGGAAATAGATTTGTCCTCATCAGTACAGCTGGGCAGAGTTTCACAAATGTATGAGGCTAGCTGCCCTGCTAGTTGGGACAAAGATAAGTCACTTAAATATATTTTCTCTTCATCTCTAAAGCTTCAGGTGGCCTCTGCTCCTTGATACCTGAAAGGCAGGTACTGAGTCCTGAAGGAAGGTACTACTGAGGTGCTACTGAGCAAAAGGTGACAGTGGGTATGGATAACCCAGTCTTGGATCTGCAGGATCTTGTATCTTTGGATACAAAAGAAGAATATAAATAATATTCCTTTCAGATAAATTCCTTTCTTTTAGTGTGAAGAAACATGATAGCACCCCAACACATTCTTTTTTTTTTTCTTTCTTTTTTTTTTTTTGGTTTTTGGGTCACACGCGGCGGTGCTCAGGGGTTACTCCTGGCTGTCTGCTCAGAAATAGCTCCTGACAGGCACAGGGGACCATATGGGACACCGGGATTCGAACCAACCACCTTTGGTCCCGGATCAGTTGCTTGCAAGGCAAACGTCGCATCTCGCCCACTGTGCTATCTCTCCAGGCCCATCCCAACATATTCTATTTATAGGAGTGTGACTGTTGATTTATGCAAAATAACAGGAGATTTATGATACTGCATGATTAAACTGAATTATTTCTAAATTAGAAATGATCTAATGTTTTATATAGATAACTCTATAAAATACTAACTTAAATGCTCTAAACTCATGTTACAGTGCTCATAGAAAATTGGATTTATAGAAATCATAAAAAATCTAAATTTTCAAAATGGAATTTAAAATTTAATGGTTGCTCCATGTGTTCTGTAAATTTGAGAAAGATTTGCTTTTTTTCATTGCATCTCCAGTAATTTTTGATGCTTTATGACACTATAATTCCAACAACATTGTTGTTGTTTTTAAAGGCCATACTTGGCTATGTTAAAGGCTTACTCATGCTGGGACTTGGGAGACTGTATAGTGCACTGAAGAGCAGAGATTTAATCCTGGTCTGCCATGTGCAAACAAATGTCCTACTCACTCTGCTATATCTGTGACCCTACCTACAAGTTTTAAAATGGGGCAAGTATTCTGGTATCCAAATTGTCATATATGTAACTATAATCTTTATTCTTACTTAATTCAATCTTGAGAGGATTTTAAGTAACATCTTGAATGCCAATGTTAATTCTATTGTGAACAATTCAAGACATAATATCTCATCTTTCAGTGATCAAACTTTTCTTTTTTTTTGAATTACTTTTTCTATTTTATTTTTTATTATATTTTATTTTATTTAAACACCTTGATTACATATATGACTGTGTTTGGGTTTCAGTCATGTAAAGAACACCATTCATCACCAGTGCAACATTCCCATCACCAATGTCCCAAATCTCCCTTCTCCCCACCTGACCCCCGCCTGTACTCTAGACAGGGAATATTGCACAAATATTTTTTTCAAGCTTTATTTATCCCTCAAGAAAGCTTTTTTTCTCGAGAGATAAAGCTCTCCAAAAATTATGTCTCTACTATGTTTCACAAATCTTAAGCTCACTTGCTGACTTGATGAATGAGATTATAGTTATGTTGTGGCCATGGTAATGGTTTCAAAACTAAAAGATAAGCATTTTGAAAAGGATGAAAAACAAGTCTCAACAGGATAAAATTATGTATTAAATAAGATAAAAATAAATGGAGAAAATAAGAAAAGGAAGAAAAAATATGATTACTAGGCAAAATTCTTGTTGCTATTCTTTCTTAAGAAATAATGCTAAAAGGTCAGGGAAATAGTATAGAAGAGGGTTCTTACTTGTGGTCAACTTGGAGCCTTACATAAGGTACCTCCATATGTACCACCAAGAATTAAACCTGTGCATAGAGCCAGGAATAAGCCCTGAAGACAGCCAAATGAGATCCCAAATGAAAATAGTGGATAACAATGCTAATAAAAGACATAAATTGCAATAAATGCCAGTGAACAAGACATGTATATTTAAGATTTTGAAAATTCAATATTTTGATTTCTTTTTACAATAAAATTAAATCATAAGAGATTCAAATAAATGCATTTTGTTTTACCAAGTTTAATTTCAGGAGTTTTCTTAAATGTTTGCTATGTAATTTGTTACAAATGTAAAAAAATAAGATTTCCATTTTAATATCTTATCAAAATAAAAAACAATATCCAAATCTATTTTTTTGTGGTTTTTGGGTCACACCCGGTAGTGCTCAGGGGTCATTCATGGCTCCAGGCTCAGAAATTGCTCCTGGCAGGCACGGGGAACCATATGGGGTGCCGGGATTCGAACCGATGACCTCCTGCATAAAAGGCAAACGCCTTACCTCCATGCTATCTCTATGGCCCCACAATATCCAAATCTTAAGGTCTTCTGTTTTTAATAGCAGAGGATAAAGAAACAGCTGAAATAGTATGGGATACTTTGAGCCTATAAGTAATCACTTTTGAAAAATTTGTATCAATTAAACAGCCTGATACTGAACACCAGTGGGTCCAAGATGAAATCAAAAAGAAAATCAAAACATTCCTGGAAACAAATGATAATGAAGACACAAACTGCCAGAATCTAAGGGATACAGCAAAAGCAGTCCTGAGAGGAAAATTTATACTTTTGCAAGCACACATCAGAAAAGAAGGGGCATACCTGAATAACATAATGACGCAGCTCATAAAATTAGAAAAAAAGGAACCAAAAATAGGGAGACAGAAGGAATAAAAAGCTGAAAGCAGAAATCAATGAAGTGGAAACCCAAAAAACAATCTGAAAGATCAACGAAAGCAGAAGTTGGTTCTTTGAAAAAATAAACAAGATTGATAGACCATTGGCAAAATTCACAAAGAGAGAAACCTGATAACTCGTATTAGAAATGAAAAGGGGGAGATCACGACATATATAGCAGAGATCCAAAGGGTAATCAGAGACTACTTTGAGAAACTTTATGCTATTAAACATGAGAACCTAGAAGAAATGGATAAATTATTGGACACTTATAACCTTCCATGGTTAAGTAAGGAGGATGTAGCATATCTAAATACCCCCATCACTATGGAAGAAATTGAAATTGTAATCAAACGTTTGCCTAAAAAGAAAAGCACAGGCCCAAATGGATTTACTAATGAATTCTTTTAAACCTTTCAAGAGGAGCTATTACCAATCCTAGCCAGGATTGGTACATTCCGTGACATTGAAAAAACGGGAACACTCCCAACAACTTTTATGAAGCCAACATCACCTTGATACCAAAACCAGACAGAGATGCTGCCAAAAAAGAAAATTACAGACCAATATCCCTGATGAATGCAGTTGCAAAGATCTTCAACAAAATCCTGGCAAATAGGATCCAATGCATCATCAAGAAGATCATACACTATGACCAAGTAGGTTTCATCCCAGGAATGCAAGGATGGTTTAACATCCATAAATCTATCAACATAATACAAACATCAACAAGAAGAAAAATAAAAATCACATGATCATATCAGTAGATGCAGAGAAAGTATTTGATAAGGTCCAACACCCATTCTTGATCAAAACTCTAAGCAAGATGGGAATGAAAGGAATCTTTCTCAATCTAGATGAAGTCGTCTACCACAGCCAATGGCAAATATTATCCTCAATGGATAAAAACTAAAAGCCTTTCCTCTAAATTCTGGTACAAGACAAGGCTGTCTGCTCTCACCACTTCTCTTCAACATAGTACTGGAAGTTCTTGCTATAGCGATCAGGCAAGAAAAAGATATCAAGGGAATCCAGGTAGGAAAGGAAGAAGTCAAGCTCTCACTGTTTACAGATGACATGATACTCTATTTAGAAAACCCTAAATACTCTACCAAAAAGCTTCTAGAAACAATAGATTCATATAGCAAGGTGGCAGGTTACAAAATTAACACAAAAAAATCAATGGCCTTTCTATACACCAATAATTATAGGGAAGAGATGGATGTTAAGAAGACAATCCCATTCACATTAGTGCCACACAAACTCAAATATCTTGGAGTCAACATGACCAAAGACGTGAAGGACCTAAACAAAGAAAACTACAAAGCCCTGTTCCAAGAAATAAGAGAAGACACACGGAAATGGAAGCACATACCCTGTCATGGATTGGTAGGATTAATATCATGAAAATGGCAATACTCCACAAAGCATTATACAGATTTAATGCGATCCCTCTAAAGAGACCTATGACATTCTTCAAAGAAGTGGATCAAACACTTATGAAGTTCATCTGGAACTATAAACAACCTCGAATAGCTAAAGCACTCCTAGGGAAAAGAAAAATGGGAGGCATTATTTTCCCCAACTTTAAACTGTAATACAAAGCAATAGTTATCAAAACAGCATGGTATTGGAATAAAGACAGACCCTCAGATCAGTGGAATAGGCTTGAGTTCTCAGAAAATGTTCCCCAGACATACAAGCACCTAATTTTTGACAAAGGAGCAAGAAATCCTAAGTGGAGCAGGGAAAACCTCTTCAACAAATGGTGCTGGCAGAACTGGTTAGTCACTTGCAAAAAAGAGAACATAGACCCCCAGTTAACATAATGTAGGAAGGTAAAATCCAAATGGATTAAAGACCTTGATATAAGACCTGATATCATAAGGTATATAGAACAACACATAGGTAAAACACTCCATGACATTGAGACTAAAGGCATCTTCAGGGAGGGAACTTCACTTTCCAAACAAGTGGAAGCAGAGATAAACACATGGGAATACATGAAGCTGAGAAGCTTCTGCACCTCAAAAGAAATAGTGCCCAGAATACAAGAGCCACCCACCGTGTGGGAGAAACTGTTCACCCAATACCCATCAGATAAGGGGTTAATATCCAAAATATACAAGGCACTGACAGAACTGTACAAGAAAAAAAAATCTAATCCCATCAAAAAATGGGGAGAAGAAATGAACAGACACTTTGATATAAAAATATACAAATAACCAAAAGGCACATGAAAAAATGCATCTCATCACTAATCATCAGGGATCTGCAAATCAAAACAATGATGATATACCATCTCACACCACAGAGATTGGCACACATCACAAATAATGTGAACAATCAGTGCTGGCAGGGATGTGGAGAGAAAGGAATTCTTATCCACTGCTGGTGGGAATGCTGTCTAGTCCAACCTCTATGGAAAGCAAAATGGAGATTCCTCCAAAAATTGGAAATTGAGCCTCCATTCGACCCAGCTATTCCACTCCTAGGAATATACCCTAGGAACACAATAATACAACATAAAAATCCCTTCCTCACACCTATATTTATTGCAGCACTATTCACAATAGCCAGGCTCTGGAAGCAACCAAGATACCCTTCAACAGATGAATGTCTAAAGAAACTGTGGTACATATACACAATGGAATATTATGCAGCTGTCAGAAGAGATGAAGTCATGAAATTTTCCTATACATGGATGTACATGGAATCTATTATGCTGAGTGAAATAAGTCAGAGGGAGAGAGATAGACACAGAATAGTCTCACTCATCTATGGGTTTTAAGAAAAATAACAGTCACTTTTGCCACAATCCTCAGAGACAATGAGAGGAGGGCTGGAACTTCCAGCTCACTTCAAGAAGCTCACCACAAAGAGTGGTGAGTGCAGTTATAGAAATAACTACACTGAGAACTACTATAACCATGTGAATGAATGAGGGAACTGGAAGCCTGTCTAGAGTAGAGGTGGGTGTGGGGTGGGATGGAGGGAGATTTGGGACATTGGTGGTGGGAATGTTGCACTGGTGAAGGCGGGTGTTCTTTACATGACTGAAACCTAACCACAATCATATTTGTAATCAAGGTGTTTAAATAAAGATACTAATAATGAAAAAATATATCATCTAAATTAAAATAAAAAGCTAATAAACTGGTAAAAAAGAAAAAAATATTTGTATCATTGCTATAAAATTAATTTCAGAAATAAAATCTTAAGAAAACACATTATTCTTTGTACCAAGGTCCAGAAACCTCCTATCATATTTTTTTCATAAAACTTGAAAGTTTTTTCTTATCTGCTTTTGAAAGTCTTTAGTTTTAGCTATGTTTGAACTTTTATTTTTCTGTGGGGGCTCTTTTCTACAAAGTATTTGAGTTGTTTCATGTGTATGTGGAACCTACTCCTCTGGGAATATTATGAGTTTAAAATAATATGTATATTTTCCTGCCAAATAATTCATTAGAGCCTGGTAGTTGGACTCATTGAATGAGAATCACATTTATTTAATGTATACTTGTGGAGAAACTTGTTTTCATTTCATTCTTGTTTCCATGGTGAGATAAAATGAGTGCCCTAAAGGATCATAACAATTAATTATAAGTACTAAATTTATATAAAATTAATTTTTTCTTAATATATATGAACTTATTTTCAATACTAGATATTTCTGAGATAATAGCAGAAATAAAATAGTTAACCTCAAGCCAATTCACTCTCATTGCATACTTATGTTATTTTTTAGTTTTCAGTTTTTAAATTATTGAAACTATGAATGCCATATCAAGAGAGGGTATTTGTAATTATTTTTCAGAGGTGCATTTCAATTTTTAATTGTGACCTGGGAGTTTGCACCTGGGACGAATTAATAGAAAGATAATAATTAGATAAGATAGTTTTTTTCTGTATATAGAACAAAGTCTTTTCATAGTGTGCTTGGAGATGATCTTCATAATTGTACATGACTTCCAGCATCATGGCAACAGCATTCAGACAAATCTTTACACCCCTTGTTCTAACACTAAAGATGAATGTGAGAGTGGGTTCCCATAAACAGAAGGAGGTGCAATTGATGTTCCAGGATGTAGGGAGAGTTTATGTGCCACGTTTTAGTAATCTAAATAAAAAAAAATAGGGCCTCCTATATCTTTGCAAGATGCTCTCTTTGTACAGTATGTGAAGGACAACTCCACTCAATTATTGACTTGGAATAGTTCTATGAACAGGATGATCTATAACATTTAGCATTCCTTTATATTAAAAAGGTGTGCACTCTTTCGCTGGGGATCTAGAGAGATTTTAAAGTTTTAATTTAGAAATATACCGGGTATGTTTTTGTATGTTTGTTTGTTTAGAAGGGTACCAGATGCAAATTTAAATCTGTTTAATCCAAGAAAATAATCCATATTTGTGATAACATGCTTCAGAGCAGAGAAAATAACTTTTCTGCAATTTCTCAAAGTGGCTAAGATGTGCATTTGGTAAACATTTACTGAGGAAATGAGCTGGAATAAGAACTCATTTTATTAGATACATATCATTAAAACATATTTATGTATTTTAATATTTCATGGTTTGTATTCAGAGAGAAAACTACTGATAATATTTTGAGGTTCTAATGTAATATCAACAGTATGTTGGTTTAAATAAGACCAGAATCTTCTGGTAAAGAACCGTTATCATTTATGTATTGCTCTGATGAAAAGTAACCTATGTACTCCGATAATACCAATACAACACAAAATATTTAAAATAAGGATCTGTTTTATTGAGCAACAAAACATGGTGCCATTCCTTTCTCCACTAAAAAGTTTTTGAGCAATATATATTTAAGGAGTGATCATATATTAAATAAATAGATCTTAAGAAAATGATATGGATATCCAAGTACTTAAGAAAGCTATCTGGGGCTGGAGAAGATAGTACAGGAAAGGGGTTAACGTACTTGCCTTGAATGAACTTACCCAGATAGCACCTCATATGGTCACCCAAGTCCTACCAAAAGTGATCCCTGAGCACAGAGCCAGGAGTAAGCCCTGAGCACTATCAGATGTGGTCCAAATTCCCTTATACCTCACCAAAAAAAAAAGAAAAAAAGGAAGAATAAAAGAAGACATAGATAGAAAGATATATTTTTCTTTGACGGGAAAGACATATATGGTCTTTTCTAAGCTTTCCAATTAATATGTAATAGCCTCATTAAAACTACTCATTGTAGTTGTCCGTCACAGATAATAAAATTTTACAGAAAACCATCCTTGCCAAAGGCTCAAAACATACTTCTTAAAGTAATTAATTACTGAGTGATTGTATTCTATGACAAAGAAACCCTCAAGATTATCTGGTATCCAATCGCTGGAGCATTTTAATTATGAAAGTAATGTAAAATTGACCAACAGTAACATAAACTTGCTCCAATAGTCTACATAAATTGAGTTCATTGTTGTTATAAAAATTCTACAGTATGCAACTTATGAGGTAGCTGAAGACATAGCCAAGCATCTTCTAGAAAGCAAATCAAAATAAGAAGGGTTAATTATACAAGTTTTAATATTTATTTGATAGACAAAATCCTGGGTTTTCCAGGGCTTTCTGTTTGTATAAATCCTTTACATTATTTTTCACTTTTTTGTGGTACTGATAAATTCCCCCAATATATCAAGAGTACAATCTACTGTATCCTTAAACACTTTGAATGTGAAATGAGAGCTATTCAATAGAAGAGAGTCAAATAGGAGACATGTTTCACCTCCCCTAGCACCAGTGAATCATTTTGGTTTTGCTTTTTTTCAGTAAGAAATGAATGGCACTCACAGATACCAACTAAGATGTGTCTATGTTAACTGTATAGAAACTGGTCTTCTAAAAATTACAACCATGATATCCAGCATGGCGAGGTTTTGACTAGAAGTTAAAGAGAGTCTTGAGCTAAATATTTAAGTTTTTTTCCAGATCTTTCTACTGAAATATTTACTGTTTTTTTTGTTAATATTGACCAGGAAATTAATCGCAATTCCATATCCTATATCTGTAATTTGGTGAAAGTTCAAATTCTTTGCCTCTGTGGTATAAGTGGAAAATCATAATAGGAGATTCTCATTCAATTTGGCAGTTGGCTCAATGCAAGGTTCCAAGGATGTGGTTCTGTTCAGAACCTGTATACCAGAGAAATTCTGGCTCCACTAAGTGTTGCTCAGAGGTTATTCCTATTTTTGCACACAAGAATCACTCTTGGTAGTCTACAGGAAACCATATGAAATAACAGGGAACAAACCCTAGTGTTTAAGAAAATGCCCTGCCTGCTGTACTCTCTCTTCAGTCCCTAAAAAATTATATTTTTATTTTGTGAGATGGATTTTTGCACAGCATACTGAACTACAGAGATGCCAAAGTATCATGCTTTCTTCTTGGACTGAAGAACAGTCTGATCAATGATGTTGGCACCTCTAATACCCTCTTCTGGAATGACAAATTCCCCTTGATGGAGCAGTTGCTATTAAAAAAAGCTAATAAAACACACTATGGCTGATTTAAGGTTTGGACACTATTGTGCTGAGAGTCACTCTGCAGCTCTAAGAATTCATCCACATGTCCAATGGTTTTGACTACATAAGTTTGTGTAAGAGGCACTTTGGTTATATATTTTATATAATAAATACCATCATCTCTGCATCAGAATGTGTTCTCAAGCATTCATGGGTTCAATACTGTAAACAAGTAGACCCAGTTATTCTAGAACATTTTCTTGTAAATATAAATCTAACTCCACAGCATTTCATCACCCAAATGATTACCACCTTCACATTCCAACAAATGTTGAGCACCAGTAAGTATATTGTCATGCAAGCACTTGACAGTTTCTTACAAGATGGCAGAACAGAGTGATCTCTTGTCAACAAGCACTTACTGTTATAGCATAGTCTTTGGCTTAATTTAAAATTAAATAAGCAAATAAAAGTAGGGCCTGGAGAGGATGATGACCAATTCTATCCCAAGTTAACAGTTATCATCCCTCTTTGCTTCAATTCTTTTCCATGTAGAAGAAAAGGTGAATCATGAATTAAGCTTTCCCTGATCCTAATGATAAACTGTCTTCTATTAGAAAACTGGTCATATAAAGTGTGTTTACTATTCTTTCAGACCACCAACTAAACTTATTTAGGAATAAACTGTTAGCCACTAAATAAACAATAGGGTAATGATTCATACAAATACAATAACAATAGACTCTTCTTAAACATTTCAGAGAGCCTTTTAGCACCTTTGAACAGGTTTTTCTCTACAGAGCAGAGAAAATGTATGAAAGGAGAGGAATAGCTTCAACATTCCTCTCTGGCTCTGAGAATCTGTGAATACATAGTTACTGCCTTCTGGGCAAGAAAATCATGTAATCTGGGGTCTGACCTTTGTCCTTAGAGCAAGCACAGAGCAGACAATGTAAATCAAAACCCATGAGTAAAATGGATCCTCTGAATAGTTTCATCACATAAGTCCCTAATCCCCTGCCATTTACAGAGGGATTTGGCTTTGTATTGTCTTTGCTGAATGCTGGGTCCATCCACGGCCATCAAACCTCTGAGCTGTCACTGTGCTGGCTCTGCATCATGGGCTCACTGCTGCCAGAGCCCTTGGGGGCTGCCTTCCTCCGTGAATTTTTCTTCTTCTTGCACAACAGCACTGGGATGGCTGTGAGACAGAGGCTTAGCAAACCCAGCACCACGCCTCCCACAGCCATGACCAGGTTGAACTCAGAACCCTGCATGTTGAGTTCCCGGGGGAGGAGGCCATCAGGAGGAATTCTCCCGTGGGGTACATGCTTCTTGTGGGTGCGATCCAAGGAAATGTGCTGGATGTTTGTGCCTCGGTTCTTCTCTGCTCCGATTTCCCATGCCAGTGGGGGGATGCTTCTAATTTCCCTTTTATCCCGGCTCTTGCTCGATACTTGGGGCTTTCCCTGGTCCACTACTGAGTGGTATTGGGACTCCACACTTCTTTTGCCAAGGCCTCGGTTAGCACTGTCTTTAGATCTTACCGTGTAGATAGTGTGTATGTACCATTCTCGCCCCATAGCAACCTAGAAAAAAAAGTACTGCTGATTAGAGAAATTTTATGCAAACATAATATAAGACCATTCTGAAGAGAATTTCATGCAGAGATAATACAAGTTCATCTTATGTAGACTCAATATGCTTCAGTTTTCTGTGAGTATTATTCAAAACTACATGTAAATAATTTCTTAATGGCTAGAACATTCTCCTTGCAGGCATAAAATCAAAGTTGACCCCATTGTTATTCATTTATGCCAAGTAGAGTCCTAATTGCTCGAATCTTTGTGCTTGGAAGTTCTACTGTCTGAATTCCCTGTTGTTACTGCATAGCCAGCATCAAACTGAAAAGTATGTGAATCCCAGTTTTACATGTGCAATCACCACAATGAAATAAGTATGACCTGTGGCAAGCACCATAATAGAATATGCCAGTATCATAGCCTGATGTGCTCAAAGGACATCAAAAAGTGAGTGCCCTAACAATTTGTGCCAGTATCACAGCCAAGTAGCATGTGACTCACGGTCATCACAACAATATAACATAAGGAGGAGGAGAGGAGGGTAAAAAAGAAAAGAATAATGTTGGGACTGGAGTGTGAAGAGGGTTTGGCTTGCATATTGCCAACCCAAGTTCAATTCCTGGTATTACATATGGTTTACTGACTGCTGCTAGGAGTAATTTCTGAGCACAGAGATAGTAATAAGACCCAAGCACCACAGTGTGTGGCCCCAAGCTCCAAAAAAAAAAAATTATATTTGTAAAATATTCTGTGCAATTTTTATGGGGGATGGAAGGGAGTTTTTAAGTCATATTTAGTGGAACCATGGATCAAATCCATGTCAGTTACATGCAAGGCAAATGCCTTAACCCTTATACTATCTCTACAGGTCCAACTCTAAAATTATTAAGGAAACTTGAACTGATGAATATTTTCTAAACTATGGCTTGGCATCATTGTGTGTAATTGCTGGAAGAAATTTAGATACCATATAGTCTAATTCATCTAAAATTGAATAAAAAGAATTCATAGCAATAAAGTGACTTGTTAAATGACAGATACTTTACTTATTAGTGGCTTAGGTGCAATTGACTCTTCAGATTCTTTTCCAAATTGAGCTGTTGCATCTATTTTTGCTTGTTTGTTTATTTGTTTTTGGGCCAGGTCATACCTAGAGGCACTGAGGGGTTATCCTGTCTTTGAGCTCAGAAATTATTCCTGATGGGTGTGGGGGACCATATAGGATGCCAGGTATTAAACCCAGGTCGGCTGCTTGTAAGACAAATGCACTGTGCTATTGCTCTGGTCCCTGCACCCTACTTTTAAAACTTTAGAAAAGATCAGTATTTTTTGTTTTCTAGTTCATAAAAGAAAATAATTTTTTATGGCTTCTAAATCCTTTGGTGTTTAGGAGTGACTCAATAGAGAGCTAGATATAAAATAAAGACAAAAACTTTTAACTGGTTTTTAAAGATCCAGAATCACAAATATGCTTTCTTCTGATTTCCTTTTTAGGTTAACTAAGATTAACATGTTTATCCAACCTATTCTAGCTGACAATTTCCAGTAAATATCCTGAAACTTAATATATGTACTTTCCCCAAGGATTCTCAATCTGAACACAATTCTGAATTTGTTCCAATTATTGACTTGGAGTTGTCATGGTTTCTTGTATTTCTTTCTACCCACTAGCTTTAGGCTAGTATGTTCTATCTTAGATTTATGGTTTTTGAAAGTAGAGATTTATGACCTGTTTATGTTTTCTTCCTTGAGTTCAACGATTTTCATATGATCTCTCTAATAAGATGGTCTTGAAAAGTCAAAAAAAAAATCTTGAATAAGGAAAACAGAGTTCCCAAACATAAGACTTAGGTTTAGATTCTGAGCTGAACAACAGCTGTATAGTTTAAAATGATAGTTAACTGTATAGTTTAAAATGATAGTAAAGAATGACTAATAAAGATAGTATCTTGAATTATGTAATGCTCTCTATATGTATAGTAATACTAGTGTTTCCCCCATTTCCTTCCCAGTTTTATTGTTTTGATGTACACATTTGGTTATGGTGCTTGCTAGAGATCCCATTTTGTGTTTGGTACTCACACACTCAGCCACAATACTTGCACACACCTGGGTATGCTCCAGAAGATCACACACTGTCATGGAACGAGGGATTACAGACAGAAGAGGATGGAGGAAAATAATTAGGACTAAAAATGTCACCTCAGGGAGCATCTCTGCATGCATGAATAGTAAGATTAACTGATAATTCAGATAACTAGCTTGTAATTACATTGCTATTATAAATTATATTGTAGGAGTTATTATTGTTTGTTCAATTTGCCACATGTAGAAGTTTCTAGGTGCTGCTTCTGACCCTGCTTAGGAATTGTTCCTGAAAATGCTCAGGAACATCCATGTGATGATATGAATCAAAGGTGGGCTCCTACATGTGATGCATACACTCCAGCCTGTTGAGCTATCTGACTCACCTGAAAGAGTGGTGTTGAGTCAACTTTAAATCCATCAGATCCAGGTTGGTTCACTAAGAAAAGAGCTTCAGGGTCATCAATGGCCAGCTTTGCATTAAACAGGACATTCCCAAAACTGGTAGCTTGTGTCTCTGGCTGAGCTTTGTCCTTTAAGCAATAAGTAAAATAATGAGTCCTATAGAAAAAGCAGACTTTTGCACATGAAGAATGCTTTCCTATTAGTTTTATGTGGGTAGGAAGCTATCATAAAATGCCACTATTTGGTCTTATATAAAAAGATATAGTACTGTTTTAAAATCTAAAACAAAAACTCTTAACTTTGAGTATCTACTTCATTCATTGTTTTGATAAGGCACTTACCACAATTTTAAATCTATACAAAAGTGAAGGAGAATCGGCTAGGCATCCATATTCTGCATTGGCTGGACTGTACTTAGGGACATAGCCATCAGCTCCAGTGCACAGGAATACCTTTTCAATGCTGCAGTAAAAGGAATCACCAAGATTCTGGACAGGGTCTACCATGACACGGCCATAAATTATGTCACCTGAAATAAAATGGAAATGTGATTTAAGTTATATGCTAAGGTATCTCTTATTTAACCCTGAAAATATGGCACAACATTTCTTAGTCTCAGGATCTGATCAAACTCCAGGGCTCCACTAAGATAGCTTTGTAAGAGCTAGGGAAATGATTCAAGGGTTTGGAGCAAGTACATGCTTTGCATGCAGGAGCACTGGGTCTGACACCACATCATTACCTAAGTACTGTGCCAGAAGCAAACTCTAAACTATGTAAAAAGTAGCCCCTGAGACATATAATAATAATTAATAATAATAATAATAAAACAAAGACTATTACTAATGAATTGCAAGTGACTGAAAGTTTATTTTATTATTTTTTCTACTTATTGAATTTTTTTATTGTTTTTTGATTTTGCCCATACCAACAATGCTTAGGGGTTATTTCTGAATCTGCACTCAGAAATTGCTCCTGGTGATACTTGAGGGGTGCTTGGTATGCTGGGGATTGAATCTGGGTTTTTGTGTGTAAGGAAAACACACTTCCACTGTACTGTTTATTGATATCACATGTTACCCAGTAGTAGGAGTAACCTTTACGCTTATCCTCTAACCACTAATTATGACATTTCCTTATGATTGAAGCTCCCATGAACAATAATGTTCATGACTAATTTGATATAGAAAAATAGAAAAAATATAGCATATATATAGGATTTAGTATAGCTTGTATGTAATACAAAGACAAGTATAGTAGTGAATAACAGTAAAATATAATCAATACAAAGTCAAATTAGGGATGAAGATATAGTATTGCAGGTATAGTGGGTGCTTATCTTGCATACTACCAATGTGCTTTAGATCCCCTGCATCCCACACGGTCCCCTGATTACCACCAGTACTAATTCCTGAGTACATATCTAGGAGTAACCCCTAAAGAACACCACCAGGTATGTCCCCAAAATAATAAAATCCAAATTAGCTATATATTTTTGAAAGTGAGATTAATACTGCACTTCTATTGTATATACTAGTATTTTCTACATGATAGGAAGATACCATTTAGCAAACCCTTCCCCAGGCATTGACAAACTCATACAGTTCCAATATTTTCATTTGCAACTTATAAGACCATTCAAAAAAAAGTAATGCAGACTTGTGGTCAAATAGATAGTATAGCTAGTAAGGCACTTTTCTTGCATGCAGCCAATGTGGATTTACCCCAGAACCTCATTTTGTCCCCTCAGCCAGAAGCGATCCCCAAGAGTGATCCAAAACACAAAGTCAAAAAATGCAGCAATGTTTTAAAAGCTATATAGATAAAGGAAATCAGAATTAACTTTCACAATAAAACTTCTCATAACATATAAACAATTTTAGTGATCCAAACCCTTCCTACCAAACTGATAAGGATCCAAATATATTCATTTTTAAAGCTATAAAAGAGATTTGGGATCTAAAGAGATAATACAGTAGATAATGTGCTTGCCATGCACACAGTTAACACAGGTTACATTTCCAGCACCCCATCTGGTTCCCCAAGTCTGCCAAGTGTGATCCCTTCTTGGAGCCAGAAATAAGTGTTGACTACTACAGCTGGAAGTGGTCTCAAAACAAAACAAATGAAAGATCAGTGATTATAATTACCTTCTCCAAACATGTTCCCAATAAAGTAAGAGACAATGAACACAAGGGGACATTCACAGATAGAGCATGACTCTCACGAGGAAAATGATACCTTCTGAAAAAGCAACATCACTCTCTTGCCCAAATCCCATGGATCCATCAGATAACCAGAGACTCTTTTTGGAGAGCAGATACATCTGGGTATTCAAGCTAAACTCAGCTGCCACAGGATCACTGACCTATAACCAAGCACAAATCACCATTTATTATGACAGTACATAAGCACAGCTTTCACACACACACTCACACACACACACAAACACACACACACACATATATTAGCTATTCATTGACAAGTAGAAAACTAATCACTGCACAGAAATGTTCATGTCCAACCAAACCAACTTAATGAATTGAAATTCTATATTTGTTCTTTTTGAAAATGCAAAAGTGGCAAAAGGCAAGCTTGTTTGAATGGAACCAATAGTATTACTTGAGCTCATCTTCACTGGTTTATTTGGGTCCATAAGGGCTTATAAATAATATGATGAATGGCGGCCAACACCTACTTTATGATCTTGGATCCAACCTGTCATCACACTCCCTTTCATACATATGACAGGTACTTTCAAGTGGTATGAACTGCATGACAGCCATTACCTTTACAAATCAATAACAAGACAGAGAAATAGAGAAGAACTCAGGGGAAAAATCCTTGAAGTTTCAAGAAAGCATATCAGTAGGAGATCATATAAGTAATGCTCCAGGATTATTTTTATTTGTTTGTTTTTGGGTCTCATCTGGCAGCACTCAGGGATTACTCCTGGCTCTTCACTATGAAGCCGCTCCTGGCAGGGTCAGTGACCTTATGGGATGCTAGGAATGGAACTGGAGTCCATCTGAGGTTGGCCGTGTGCAAGGCAAATGCCCTCCTGCTGTGCTATTTCTATTGCCCATGAATATTCGTAACCTTGGGATCTTTCACAGCTAGAGCAATAGCAGATACAATTTCTTCCTCCATCTTTCCTTTCTGACTTTATTCCTGCCTGTTTTTATCCTTTCTCACCATGTAAGAAAGTCATTGTGTGAAAAAAAATCACAACACTGGTAAAAGTTCATCCTGACTTAAAACGCGATTGGCAAGTTCTGGGAAAACACTTGTATGGGACACACCTGCTGGAATCGGATGTCAAGGTCAAAGGTGATGGGCTCCCTTGGGTTGCAGGTGACTGGCAGGCGATACTCCTGATAGGAGGAAGTGGTGCATGGGAGCAGTTTCACAGTGTAGGTCCCTGAGTAGTCACGCACCTTTGAAGTGAAAAGAGGATATTGATGTTTTTCATTTTAAAATCTGGCTGCAGTGAAGGCCTGCAAAATAGCTCAGTGGTAGTTATTGCTTTGCATGTATTAAATCCTAGTTTCAATATCTATATATACCTTTAAAATAAAATCTGAGGTGTAAATAGAAATAAAATTCAGTAAGAACATCAGGGTCTGCGGATGATGGCTCAGTAGCAGAAAATATGCCCTGCAAGTATGTGACCAGTTAGCTCTCAAGTTTGATCCCCAATACTGCCCCAAATGCCAGAGTACAAACCCAGAATCTCTGCTGTCTGGGATCACTGGAGCCTCAACCAAGTGTGCAGTTTCCATAATTAAAGTGTGCAAGCCTTGGTGAACACCAGAGCTGAGGTGTGTGAGCACCACAATCAAGTATGGACAATAACCCTGCCATCATAAAAACAACCCCTGATCCAAAGGAAAAGGGAGGAGAAAGTGTAAGCTCAGTAACTTACTGCAAAATCAGACACAAAGCTCCACTGCTGCTCTGGCTGGTTGTAGGTTGGCTCGCTTCTAATCAGGCGAAGGGAAAAGGTCAGACCTGGGTGATCCGCTGACATAATCATGGAACTTGTGAAAGATGCTAGAAAAGTGACAAAAAATAAAACAAAACCCAATAGGCTGGTGATTCATAGTGCATGAGCATCAAAATTCTTGGGACCCAGTATAGTAAAGGAAGTAAGAATCTTGCCATGTTGCATGACCCAGGTTTCATGCATGGCACTACATGATTCCCCACACACTCTCCAGGTGCCACTCCCTGATCACAGGGTATGGAAGAAATACCATGAAATGCCCCCTACAAAGAAAGTTTAGAGTTCTCAAAGTACTTTGCTAGGCATTAATTGCTTTTATTCTTGGAATAATCATGCAAAGTAATAGGGATAATCATTCTCATTTTGTAAATAAATTGGGTTGGTAGTGACTATATGATTCTCTCAGGATCAAACAACTAGAAAATCTCCCTTCTGTTTCTTAATTTGATGCTTTTCCCCATTCTCTAATTCTGGCAAAATATAATTGTGCAGAAGTGCACAAATAGTTCAAGTCTACTGTCCAGGGAGGCAGAACCAGCTGCACAATAAAGGCTGATGTGAATGAGTTTATTGTACACTGAAGCTACATATGAAACTTCAGGCTCTTACCATCCACACAGCTGTGGAAAGCCAATTTTTAAATGGGATCTAATTTTAATCAGATTGCCTGCAATCGTGTCTAAACAAAGATTTAGTTTTTTAGTAAAGTCGGTGTGTGGAATTGAATTGTGAAGACCAGGAAATCCTCATGTCCCAGGAAACTCAATTGACACTAAAACAGAATGACTCCTTTTGGTTCTGTATTTCTTGCAGCAGTTTCACAAAACACAATGAACCTTTTTTTATTTGTCCTAAGTCTTAGCCCAATTTTCTTCTGCCGTTTTCTTTATTTAATTTATTTATTATTTCTTTATAATATAATATATATATTATACTATATATATATTATATATATATTATATATATATATAATATAATATAATAAATTATAATTTCTTTATTTAAGCATCATTTTTCTTATTTGGTTGATCCCATGCCCCGAAAGAGAATGTTGATGCGAATAATATTTTTCTCATTCAATCTGATGTAAATTGATCCACTAGAAAAAATGTATATTTATTTGGGGACATGAAGAGTGATAAAGAAATTATGCTTAATGATCTTTCCTTTACATTGAAAAATGTAAACATGATTCTTCAGTGACTACCACATTACTGATACTCAAAACATAATGCATGCCAATTAGTAAAATATTATAACCAATACTTATTAAAAGAAAATTAGCTAACAAGATAAATTTAAAGAAGGGAGACACTTATGGCTCTTATACTGAGGTTTCTTACAGTTCTTATATGAACAGAAAAGCAAGGGATGAAAATATCACTTAAAATCTGTTGATATTTTGATGATTGTAGGATGACTTCTGAATAGAGTTTGAGAGCCACACAATGTTGGGATTTCCAAGGCCAGGGGACCAGATGGTACCAAAGAGTAACATTGGGATTAGTCACATATGACACATGTGCTTTAACATACCATCTTTCTATTATTTGAAATTGATTTTTTAAAGATAATAAAATCAATTAAGGAAAGGGACTCTTTAATTCAAAGTAGAATGGACTCAAGGTTTTTTTTTATGAAATTATATTTAAAAGTCTATCTGTATGTATATATACACACAATATATATGTATATATACAATATATATAGTTTGGGGGGGTCACACCTGGTGGTGCTCAGGAGTTATTTTTGCTCTGTAATTAGAAATTACTCCTGGCAGGCTCAGGGGACCATATGGGATTCTGAGAATTGGCAAGGCAAATACCCTATCTACAGTGCTATTGCTCCAACCCCAAATCTATAACTGACAGAGGGGGGGGGGGGAGAGAGAGAGGGAGAGGGAGAGAGAGAATTGTAGCAGAATAACGATCAAGTGTTTGTGACTGCACATATATCATGTATTTGAAATTAAGGGTTTCAATGCTCATAAGGAAGTATGCTGACTTCTATATAGAAAAGCTCTATGTTTCTTGTACAAGGAGTGACTGTAATGTATGATAGAGCTTACCTGGATGTGAGAGCACAAACAAGCCATGGAATTGAGCTGCTGTCTTGAAATTCACAACCAACCGTCCCTCTTCACCAATGCGCATGCTGGTTGGATAGAGAGAACCTACAGTACAGAGTTAAAATACTGTAACCCAGGACTTCTAATAGAGGATTTCTTCTTAGAACAAATACAGATTTGTCTCAATTTAAGCATAGTAGTCAAAGGAAATTTTTAGAATTCTGAAGGATAAGAGAGGTTGAAATTATTTTTGTACTATTTTTCTAAGGAGAAAGGGAAGCAATAATATAAATTCAATAATATGAATTAAATTAATATTAAATATACAGTAGAATTTTAGTAGACCAACATTTTTTAATATAACTTTTATTTTGATCATAGTGGCTTACATATTGTTGACAATATTATTTTAGGTAAATATTTACATAAAATCAGGGGGGATTCCCATCACCAAATTGTCCTCCCTACACCTCCGTTTTTGTCCTATCTCCTATATCCTCTTCCCTCACCCCCAGGGCTGCTAGAATATGTGGTCCCCAATGTATCTATCCTACTACATAGTAGTCTTGCACCTGTTTGGTCTAGGTGCCTCCCTTATTTCCCCCTCTAATTGGGAGGCAGGACTAACTAGTTCAATTTGTGTGGTTTTGTTTGAAGAAGAGAAAAATAATAAACTGGGGTAAAAGTCTAATACTCCGAAAGTGGGTGGAATCTTTCTAGAGGCTCTCATCATCAATTTGAGAGGTGAAGGAGAAAAAGAAGATGAAACACTCCATCAGTACAAAAAGAAGTGTCCAATAGCCATTGAGGACTCCAACAATAATGATAAGCACCACAAAAAAATAAACAAATGCCATGGTCTTGAGATAAGAAACATGACATAGCACATAGAGAAAGAAAAGAAAAGAAGAGAAAAAAATAGGTATAACTGGGGACAACAGCTTCAATAACCACACCCAAACAGAGAAATCGACCAAAAATAGATAGGTAAGTAACAATAATAATAATAATAAATGAAGGTAAAACATAATATATAAAAAATAAACAATGTTTTGTGCTTTTTGTTTTTTTTGTTTTTTCCCTCCTGCCCTGGCACAGTAAATATTGGGGTCATTCGAAAAGGAATTCACTTGGCCTAAGAGTTATGGGGTTTCTCCGTCCTTGGAGTATATTGTCATGGGATTAACTATAGACTCTGTTCAGCATCATTTACTCTCCTGGTGGTGCTTTTGTCGTGTTTGGAAGACTTCTGTTCTGTCTTGGGTGGTACAATCAGACCTCTGTGTCTAGAGATCTCAGTATCTGCACAGATCCAGGGTTGGGACTTATGATGAAGTCAGTCTTTGTGGTTCTAGAAGTTCTGTTCCCTTAGTGTCATTTTAATCCATCTTCTGTGGTTGGTGGTCTTGGTCTTTGCACTGTACCTAGGATGGCACCTAGGATAGTGTCTTTCTTTGTGCTTCCAGAAGCCACATTCCGTTACAATTGTCTCTGCTAGACCTTTGGAACTGGGGATCATGGTTATTGTGCAGGACTTAGTTCAAACCCTAGACTAGGGCTTTTTTATTGGTCCCAAGATGTATACCGTCTGGTCATGGTTCTAGCAGCCAGTCATCTGTAAATTGCGATCCTGGCTTTTGGACCTACCAAAGGGTGACAAGTCTTCTGATATTGTCTTATTGTTAGCTGGTAAGGTAGGATAACCTGCTCTTAGGTCAAGTTGTTCCCATTTTCCTTGTTGTCAGGGTATCATATTAGAGCTGGCACTTGTTGGTGACCCCGCAGTATTAAGGCTGTCCCAGCTGGAATTTGTTTCCTGCAGCTGTCGTGGAGAACTGTGCCGTTTCTATGTCTGGGATCCAGGGTTCAAGGCTGGACGGATGGTATCTAATCACCTGAGGTCTAAGTTGATTCCACATGACATATTTTCGAGGTAGGAGATATCCCTGTATTGTAAAGAACTATGAGTTCCTATCTCTAGTAGATAAGAGCTCTTTTTTGTATATAAGATTTCCCCTTTTTTTAGTGTGCCTTTGCAGGGGGAAATGGTGCTACATTATATTGTTGGTGCATTTGGGGGTGGACAGAGGGGAAAACAATAGCAGGTCACATACCCAAAAAAGATAAAGAAAAAAAATAGGAATAAAAATATATGTGCTCACATATGTATATGTAGGACAGACATTTTTTTTAAAGAAAAAAATTAAAAAAACAAAATAAAGAAGTATTTAAAGGACCAAAGTGATGCAAAAGACTACCTTACATTTGGGGAAAAGCGGGTAAAGAGGTGGTGTAATACAGGTCTTATGCTTATGTTGGAAGTACAGTTTTTCCCATTGTCTTTTGGGTTTTTCTTGTGGTGTGTGGGTTCCCAGGCACCTTTCCATCACACCCCCTGACCTTCTTCAGATTGGCAAAAGGTTTGTGGCTAGACCAACATTTTAAAAACAGACTTAGACTATAAAAGTAAAGCTGCAAAATATGAGAGCACGATAAACTTATCAAAGTTAAAGATAAGTCACATGTGACTGGAAGTAGAATTGTATTCTCCAGAATGAGTAGAATACTTTTTATTTTTGCTTTTGTGTCCCTCTGCAGAGAACAATATGTAGTGCTAAGAATATGAACCAGGGTTGGTTACATGCAAAGCAAAAACCTTACCTATACTACCTTTCTCCAAGTACAATTTTATGGCCTTAATGAAAAATTTAAGTTTTCCCAAGAAATACAGCAATGTTATCTATATTGACTCCGAAACACAAGAAGGATAAAGAATATCCTTTCTTAGAAATTTAGAAATACAGACTTGATATGTCTTAAGATTCAATCAAATGCATATTTTCTAAGGCAAGTTGTAAAATAAAAGCATCTCACAGAATCTGGCAAATGATTAATCAGTGTGCTCACAGTAGTATTTTCATAGCTTTAAGATAATTTTATCAGTTAAAAATAATTTTTACTGCTGAGATAGACAATCAGCAATATTTTTTCTTTGGTACATAAAATTAGTGCAAACATGATATGAGCCCAGTTATTAGGAGAGCTTAATTTAGTTAAAGCACCACTGAATAATAATAGATTTCAGGGCCAGCGAGGTGGTGCTAGAGGTAAGGTGTCTGCCTTGCAAGCGCTAGCCAAGGAAGGAGCGCGATTCGATCCCCTGGCGTCCCATATTGTCCCCCCAAGCCAGGGGCAATTTCTGAGCGCTTAGCCAGGAGTAACCCCTGAGCAGCAAACGGGTGTGGCCTGAAAAACAAAACAAAACAAAAAAAAAGAAGAAGAAGAAAAAAAGAATGAATAATAATAGATTTCAAAAAAGCCTGGCTGTCATGAAAGTTAAGTATTATTGGACTGGAGATGCAACTCAGTAGATTGAACACATGCTTTGCATTGTAAGTGACCTAGATGTAATCTTGGTATCACATGGTTCCCTAAACAGCTTTGAGAAGAACTACTGAGCAATGAGAAGGAATAGTCTTTGATCACTGCTGGGTCAGGCTCCTCTTCTGCCTAAATGCTTAGGAGATATGTTTGAGAAGATACAACTAGTAAAATGCAGATTTAGACCGAGAATACAGGACACAGTCATATTAAATGCAAACCCCATTTTCTCCTTGAACCCATTCCTTATTTGTTTGTTTATTTATTTATTGGACCTCACCCAGTGATACTCAGGGCTTACTCTGGACTCTGCTAAGGGAAAATTCCTGATGGGTCTCAGGGGAGCAAGTGGGAGTACCAAGGATTAACATACGTTGGTTGAATGCAAGGAAAGTGTCCTACCCACTGTACTATCACTTTGCCCACTGTGGAAATTATTTTAAAGTAAAATCTAAGTACGCTTGTCAATGAGGCAAACTGAAAGGTGGGAGACAACCTTGGAACATTGGTGGCGGGAAGTTGACACTGTGTTGGAACACTGTGTGCCTGAAACTCAACTATAAACAACTTTAGGAGGTTGACTATTTTTTGAAAAATGATATCTTTGTTAATTTTAGTGGCAGTCAAAAATCCTCTTAAGAAACTGAAGCAATAGTACAGCGAGTCAGGCATTTGCATTGCAGTAGCAGATCTGGGTTCTATCTTTGGCATCCCATACCTGAGCATCAACAGGACTAATTTATAAATGCAGAGACAGAGTAACTCCTGAGTATGGCCCCCAACCACCACATGTGACCCAAAACAAAACAAAAAAATCTCTTAAGAAATTCAAACAGATCAAAAGCAAATTTTCTATGTTCCCCAATTTACCTTGGAGTTCAGCTTCAGGTGGGCTGCCAATTCCATCATTCCACAAGATGGCAGTGTCATACACAAAAGTTAATCGAAGCTCAGACTTAAGGTCAAAATGCTGCCAACCTCCTACCCCAACGGGGGAATGAAACACATAGGAAACATACAGAGGAACTCGAAGGGTCACATAGGACTGCACGAGGTTTAAGACCTAAAACAAAACATAATTGTAGCTATCAACGCCATTATTGTTAACTAAGTGCTCTCACTTCTCAGTTATTTGCACAAGCTATTTTTTCCTCTTTAACTTACCTGAAGATTTTTAAATATTCATGGAGAAAAGGAAATGACAGCATTTAGAGTACCACCATCTCTCACTTAATTTGCAGCACCTAAATAGTGAACTATACTACTTTCCTTTGCAAACGAGGCAGTAATCTTTAAAATACACAGCAATATTTGAACATGCTGTACATAGGTAGTCTTCTCCATTGCTTTAGTGAAGCTATATCAATATATTCATGGGAGCCAGAGCTAAATTACAGAAATTAGAGCATCTGTCCTGCATGCAGCACACTCAAGTTTGATCCTTGGCATCCCATATGGTCCCCTGCATTTACCAGGAGTGAGTCCTGAGTGGAGAGCCAGCAGTAATTCCTGAGCACCAAAAACTAAAAACAAAAACAAACACACAAACCAAACCAAACCAAACAAAACACAACCACCCATCCACCCCTCCACCTCCCACCCGCCCCCCAAACCAAAACCAAGAAGATATTCAGGTAATTGAACTAGTACCCTGGACATATTCATTATCTCTGAAAGGAAATTTTTTTTTTAAAGAAGGCCACAATTAGTTTACTGAGGACCTACTTTTAGCTCTGTGCTTAGAGACCACTCCTGGTGAGGGCTCAGGACTGCTGGATATTGAAGCAAGATCAATTGTTTGCCAGGCAATATCCTACTGACAGTGCTATATTTCCATCCCCTGACCACCAAAAGGAATTGGAGACTGACTAGCTAAGAATTGATAAAGAATTCCTTTTTCATCACGCTTAAGTTACTTCTGTCTCTGTGATTACCCATTCAGAGAAGAGTAATTATACAATGAGTGATGCTTTGTGATTTACATAACTTATATTTAGAATTAATGTTTCGAGGTGCATTTATGTTGCATCATATTTTAATATATTTGATTATTGGAGAGGATATGATTACATGCATAGGTTATTTATCTACATTGGTGGACATTTCATTTGTCTACAGTTTTTGGCTCTTGCAAATAGTTTATAAGTGCTTAAAAACAATCATATACAAAACAATCATATAAAACAATCATAATATGTTATTATTTATATTAAAATCTATGTCTTATATTACAATAAATAGTATTATAGAAAAAACTTATTATATAATATATATTCAAATATATTGTATAGCTTGTAATAAAACAGGAAAGATCTAACAATAAATATAATTGAAATATTGACAATGTCTCAAATAATTGAATACAATATTCTTCTTCAAATATTATAGGTCTAACAATAAATATAATTGAAATATTGACAATGTCTCAAATAATTGAATATAATATTCTCCTTTGAATATTATATTGTTCTCTTTCAAGTAGTTGGCAGTTGAATCTGGAATAGTGGAAGCTAAGTTTACTGAGACTTAACCACTCTTAAGACATTGTTCTAGGTTGACCATCAAAGTTTTTCAATAAGATCACTTTCTCCTATATTTATATGACTGTGCAGGTTATTTGATTTATTAAATGGACAGGTAATGGATTAAAAAAGAGGTTAAGGCTCAAAAAGTAAAGCAAATTCTTTAGGGTTTTTTTGAGAGGGCTTGCTGTACTAGAAACCAGCTTTTGGCTCAAGCTGATTCTATTCTGTCACATTTTATTGTATTTCAAACAAAGCTAGTGCAGTCGTAGCTAAGAAAAAGGATGCCATTTAATTCTCACAATATCTCTGCAGTACAGTAGGACAAATACAGTAATTTTTTGTATACAGGAAATGAACATAGGTCAGATTAGAATACACTTCTTAGAAATTGGAGTGTGGCTTTCTGACAACATTCTTGTACTTCTTCCACTCTAAGCAGCCAAAATCATATTGGAATTTGTGAATACTCTGAACCATAATTATTTTTCACTGGATCCTATAGTTGAAAATGAATCCATCAAATTACAAAAAATGATAACCCAAATCAGTAAAAAAAAAAAAAAAAAGAAAACCATCAAACAAACAAAAATCATATCTCAGCTACATAGTAGCCTGCATTCCCCGTTATGTGCAGAACCTAACCTGCAATCTAAGAGATTCGAGACTGTACTTTCTAAGAGTGGGTTTTAATGCAATCATTGAGCAATTAACCTTGAAGTACAATTTTAACACTAACAGTAGAATGGAAAGTAATTAGGTCAATTTACATGCACCTGATAAGAATAAGAATTTAACCTGAAAAGTGTCACACAACTATTAAAATTCAGGGAATTTTCCTTATGATGAGAGAACGCTTGTGATATCTTAAGTTAAAAAGCAAGGCAGAAAATTATGTAAGACATTAAACTATTAACACTATATTTTTAGAGTAAAATAAATTAAAAACATATCTGTATAATGGTAGTGGGATAAAAAGATGCTTACTCTTATTGTGTTTTACTCAGTTTATCAGTTTCCAATGGTTATATCATTATGGTTATTATAGAGTGAGTACAGTGTGTAAAATAATGGGAAGAGATAATTTCTAAAGTATAAACATCAAAAGTTATACAAATTAAATACTTAATAAAAAGGGAAGGAAAGCTATTTTTTGAGCCCAACAGCAGAGAAAAAAATAAACAGTTGAGTTCAGGGGTAGTTGAAGTGATAAGAGCACAGAGCAGCATGTAGGGAACAAAAGGCATGATACATCATGGCCACCTGAGCACACCAGAAATACTGGGCCTTATGGAAATGAAATAAAATTATAAAAAAATTTTTTACTTTTCAAAAATTACAAAACCAGTATGTCTTCTTTTTTGTTTGTTTTTGTTTTTGGACCACAACCCGTGATGCTCAGGGGTTATTCCTGGACATGCACTCAGAAACCTATCCAGGCTAGGGGACCATATGGAACACCAGGAGATTGAACTGTGGTCCATCCTAGGTCAGCTGCTTTACAAGGCAATGCCTACTGCTGTGTCACCGCTCCGGCCCCACAAACCATTATGTGTTCTTATAAGTACATTGAACCTTTGTGTTCCAAGTACAAATTGTAGGTTGGACTGCTTTTCTATAGCTACTTCAGGTATTTGAATGGTATTCTCATTTGCTGATTACCTAATAATGTAAGAGTTCAGATTTTGACCTTTCAGTACAAATAGTCAAGCAAATGCTGGTGGAATTAACTGTTATTTCATTTACAGTTACTGATTTTGTGAGAAAACTGCCCCAAATATTCAAAAGTTAAAGGAGTTGGTTCTCAAAACTATCTTGCATCACAAACTTTACATTGTATACCCAAACAATTTAATTTTTATTTTTAAAACAAAATAATGTCACATACAGATGTGGAACAACCACTTATTTCTGTTTTCTTCTTTCCTGGTCTTTATATGATTTTATTGTTTAAAACTATTACAAATGATTTCAGCATTAAATATTGTTAGAGAATTTCTATCTTTTCTTGTCAACGGGATTGTTATTTTATAAGAATGCAGAGTTGATTTATAACTATTTTATAAGTTCTGATAGTCTCAAGAATCTGTTATGGACCCAGTTAGATTAGGCATCTCTTTTAATTTTTTTTTTTTTGTTTTGTTTTTGGGCCGCACCCGGTGACGCTCAGGGGTTACTACTCCTGCTTGCGCTCAGAAGTCGCTCCTGGCTTGGGGGACCATATGGGACACCAGGGGATCGAACCCCCGTCCTAGGCTAGCGCTGGCAAGGCAGACACCTTACCTTTAGCGCCACCGCCCGGCCGCGATTAGGCATCTCTTTAAGAATAGATGTGCAATGAGTGAAATAGCAAAAGCAGAAACATTGTCTTGTGTCAGCTAAAGTACTTACAGTCAAAATGCACAGAACTTTACTGCTCTTAACAGAGTCTAGGTATTTCAGGTGATTTCTAACACTTGGAAACTCTTTCTGTGAGTTAAATAATCTGACTGTGGGAGGCTGAGCAACTCAGAAAAGCCTTTAAGAATGTTAGAAAGAGCTTTTCAATCATAAAGAAAAATGCAGGAACTTGGCAATATTTCATAGCATTAGCTGCAACTGTTAAGAACAGTTAAGAAAAAAAAACAGAACAAAGATTCTACATTGTTCCTGGAAAAAACTGTGATCATTTTGCATTTGGTAAATTTTGTCTGTACAGTAGATTATCATCTTCGAAGGTACCAAGTCCAGAAAAGAAGTGGAAATGAAAAGATAGTATTATTTAGAGGCTTGTCCAGGCTGTGAAACTGGCAGAGGCAAATCAAACCTGGGCAGCACTGTTTTCTTTTCTTTTTTTTTTTTTGTTTGTTTTTTTGTTTTTTTTTGTTTTTGTTTTTGGGTCACAGGTAAGCCATGTATAAGGTAAGCACCATGCCTGCTATATTATTTCTCTGGATTCCATTATGTTGTTGTTGTTTTTTGGGTCACATTCAGTGGTGCACAGGGGTTACTTCTGGCTCTGCGGTCAGAAACTGCTCCTGGCAGGCACGGGGGACAATATAGGATGCTTGGATTTGAACCACTGTCCATCCTGGATCAGCTGCATGCAAGGCAAACACCCTACAGCTGTGCTATCTCTCCGGCCCTGATCTCTTTCCTTTGAAGGTTCATTTCCCACACTTTCCATAATGAAAAAACAAATAGTTTATGAAACTTCTGAAATGTAAAAGTAATAAGTGTTTACTAAGCATTTTGCTTCCTTTCAGGTACTATCTCATGAAATATGTTTTATTTTTAATATGCTCAATTATTTTTTTACTGCTTTTCCTAAAAAAGCTAAAGAACTCTGTTGTTAAGGTATAAATCTGAATAATTTTGCCAAAGTGGGTGTACATTTAATCTAGTGCATATTTTCATGACTGCAGGATTTTGTATCAAAAACAGAGGAAAAATATTTTAGTTGCCTTTTTAATTAACTGAATCTATAACCACATTACTCTCTTACACTCACTCAGCTATGTGACACTTAATTCACTCAATATATTAGATAATTAGAGCAAAGAGCACTAACTGATAAGCAATACAAATAAGGAAACTTTACTCTGGTTTTCTTGTCTCTAAAAATGAGTCCAAATTAGTATTTATCTCACATTGTTGTAGGGACAGAATTTGCAGAAATGCAAAATACTAAGGAATAATGCCAGGTACATAGCAAGCATTATTAAACATTAGTTATTATTATTATGATCATAACTATTCTTATTGTTAGTAATGTGATTATTTTGTCTTCTTCAGTAGAGCCCAAAGTAATGGGAATGAAATGAGGAAATAGTAATAATGTCTGTATTTATTCTACTTCAATGTATATATATATTTTAAAAAATTACACATTCAGACGTCTGGCTGGGAAAATCTACAAAACTACGCCTGCCCAGTGGGGCCCACTGTGAAAAATTGTGAGTGCTGCCTGGGTGTGTCTGTCTACTGTTCTGTCGCGTGAACCTCTTGAGATTGGGCTGAAAAGAGGGTCCAGAAAATGCGCTCTCCCAGTGGCCCATTCTAGGGCAGGAACGCCAAGGAACTGCTCCATAACATGAAAACCTGCTATAAGCAGTACTTTGCAGAAGCCAGGTCCCCTGTTCGTGACGTCAGGCTGGGAAAATCTACGAAACTATGCCAGCCAGTGGGGCCCGACTGTGAAAAATTGTGAGTGCTGCCTGTGTGTGTCTGTCTACTTTCCTGTTGCCTGAAACTATTGGGAGTGGGCCAAAAAGAGGCTCCAGCAGAGCACGGCTCCTCCGCTTCACTACGCAGCTGTGCGCTCTTTCTAAAGAAAGAACATCATCACAACAAGAATTAAAAATCACACTAAGAAATGTGCTGGATCACTGAAGCCCAGCATTTCTCTTCAGACTGTCTTCTCTGCTGCGTGCTCGGGCCTAAGATTTGATTCTGTGTGAGGCTTCATCCGCGGAGGACTCCCCTCCCTTGGAAGCAAGTCAACCCATCCAGAAAGGGCGGAGCCAGAGGAGTGTGCTGCCTGCATCATTTAGCCAATGAATACCACCACAACACGTAGAAAAACCCACAATATAAGTGTGACAATGGAGAAACAATGCAGGCCAGCATCAGACATAGAGAATGAAGATGACAATTCTGATGACCAGATAATGACCAACCAACTAATCAACCTCTCAGATAAGACTTTAGACAAGCAATATAGAAGATGCTCAACGAACTCAAAGAAACCATGGATCGAGTTGAACAGAACACTAATAAGAACCAAGAAAATATGAAGACAGAAATCACAAAACTCCAACGGAAATAACATGTCAACTAACAGGCCTGAAAAATTCAGTAAACGAAGTGAATGACAAAATGGATAAGCTCTGGGACAGGGTATCAGAAGCTGAGAATAGACTTGGTGCTGTGGAAGATGAGATAAATAACAACTCCATACAGCGGGAGAGATTGAAAAAAAAAACTTAAAGCAAATGAATACACAGAGGAAAAATTAGTCAAAGAATGGGAACAAAAAAAAATAGAAGTCTATGATAAGCTCAACAGAAACAAATTAAGAATCATTGGAGTCTCAGAGACCCAGGAAGAAAATTTCTAGGAAGAATCAACGGTCAAGAACATCATTAAAGAGAAACATCCAGAGCTAAAAAACATATGTGATCAAATCCTGCATGCTCGAAGAGTACCAACCAAAAGAGACCCCAGAAAAAAATACCCCAAGACACATCCTAGTCACAATGACGAATCCCACAGATAGAGACAGAATTCTGAAAACAGCAAGATCATTCAAGGGAGCATCCTTGAGATTTACAGCAGACCTGTCACCAGAAACACTCAAGGCCAGAAAGCAGTGCTGGGATATTGTGACAAGACTGAATGAAATGAATGCTTCACCTAGAATACTGTACCCAGCAAAACTCACTTTCCGGTCTGACGGAAGAATACATGGTTTCACAGACAAAAAACAGCTCAGAAACTTTACAGACTCAAAACCAGTCTTAAGAGAAAAACTGAAAGACCTAATTTAAGACAAGACTAACCAAAAAACACACCAAATTTTGATATAGAGATGGCATTAAATCTCAGGACAATTCTTTCTCTCAATGTCAATGGACTAAATGCACCAGTTAAGAGATACAGAGTGGCTAAATGGATCAAAAAGCTCAATCCAACCTTCTGCTGTGTACAAGAAACGCACCTGAATAGTCAGAACAAACATAGACTCAAAATAAAAGGCTGGAAAAAATTATCTAATAAAACAATACCCTTAAAAAAGCTGGAGTGGCCATACTAATATCAGATAATACAAACTTTATACTCAGGAAGGTTGTAAGGGACAAAGATGGACATTTTATATTAATCAAGGGGTATGTAGAGCAGGAAGAAATAACTCTCCTAAACATATATGCACCAAATGAGGGGCCAGCAAAATATTTAATACAACTGTTGACAAATCTGAAAAATAATATCAATAACAACACAATAATTGTGGGGGACCTCAACACGGCTTTGTCAACACTGGATAGGTCAACCAGACTGAAACCCAACAAGAATATACTAGACTTGAAAAGAGAAATGGAAGAAAGAGGCCTAGTGGATATATATAGGACACTCCATCCCCAGAAACCTCAATACACATTCTTCTCCAATGTACATAAGACATTGTCCAGGATAGACTACATGCTGGCACATAAAACATACCTCCATAATATCAAGAGGATAGAAATTTTGCAGACTACCTTCGCTGACCACAAGGCTCTGAAATTATTTGTGAATTCCAAAGGGACCCAGAAGAAATACTTTAACACCTGGAAGTTAAAGAGCCTCATACTGAATAACCAGTGGGTCTGAGATGAAATCAAGGAGGAAATCAAAAGGTTCCTGGAAGCAAATGATAATAAAGACACAAACTATCAGAACTTATGGGACACAGCAAAAGCAGTACTGAGAGGAAAATTTATAGCTTTGCAAGCACACATCAGGAAGGATGAAGGGGCTTACTTGAGTAGCTTAATGACACAGCTAATAGAACTAGAAAGTGCTCAACAGAAGGACCCAAAAATAGGGAGACAGAAGGAAATAACAAAGCTGAGAGCAGATATCAACGAAGTGAAAACCCAAATAACAATCTGAAAGATCAAGGAAAGCAGAAGTTGGTTCTTTGAAAAAATAAACAAGATTGATAGACCACTGGCAAAACTAAAAAGAAAGAGAGAGAAACTAGATTACTCGCATTAGGAATGAAAAAGGAGAGATCACTACTGATATGGCAGAGATTCAAAGGGTAATCAGAAACTACTTTGAGAAACTCTATGCCACTAAAAATGAGAACCTGGAAAAAATGGATAAATTCTTGGACTCATAATCTTCCACGGCTGAAAAGATGATGTAGCATATCTAAACACCGCATCACTATTGATGAAATTAAAACGGTAATCAAATGTCTGCCCCAAAACAAAAGCCCAGGCCCAGATGGATTCACTAATGAATTCTTTCAAACTTTCCAAGAGGAACTACTACCAATCCTGACAAGACTCTTTCATGAAATTGAACAAACAGAAACACTTCCAAATAGCTTTTATGAAGCCAACATCACCTTGATACCTAAACCAGACAGAGATGCTACCAAAAAAGAAAATTACAGACCAATATCGCTGATGAATGCTGATGCAAAGATCCTCAACAAAATCCTGGCAAATAGGATTCAATGCCTCATTAAGAAGATTATCCACTATTATCAAGTAGGTTTCATCCCAGGAATGCAAGGATGGTTTATCATCTGTAAATCTATCAACATAATACACAACATCAACAACAAGAAAAATAAAAACCACATGATCATATCAGTAGATGCAGAGAAAGCATTTGATAAGGTCCAACACCCATTCTTGATCAAAACTCTCAGCAAGATGGGAATGGAAGGAACCTTTCTTAATATAGTTAAGGCCATCTACCACAAGCCAATGGCAAATATTATCTTCAATGGAGAAAAACTAAAAGCCTTTCCTCTAAATTCTGGCACAAGACAAGGCTGTCCTCTCTCACCACTGCTATTCAACATAGCACTGGAAGTATTCGCTATAGCGATTAGGCAAGAAAAATATATCAAGGGAATCCAGATTGGAAAGGAAGAAGTCAAGCTCTCACTGCTTGCAGATGACATGAAACTCTACTTAGAAAACCCTAAAGACTCTACCAAAAAGATTCTGGAAACAATAGACTCATATAACAAGGTGGCAGGCTACAAAATTAACACACAAATTTCAGTGGCCTTTCTATACACCAATAGTACTAAGGAAGAAATGAACATTAAGATAACAACCCCATTTATAATAGTGCCACACAAACTCAAATATCTTGGAATCATCTTGACTAAAAATGTGAAGGACCTATACAAAGAAAACTATAAAACTCTGCTCCAAGAAATAAGAGAGGACACGCGCAAATGGAAACACATACCCTGCTCATGGATTGGCAGGATAAATATCATCAAAATGGCAATACTCCCCAAGGCATTATACAGATTTAACGCAATTCCTTTAAAGATACCCATGACATTCTTCAAAGAAGTGGATCAGGCGCTTTTGAAATTTATTTGAAACAATAAACACCCTAGAATAGCTAAGGCAATCATTGGGAAAAAGAATATGGGAGGAATTACTTTCCCTAACTTTAAACTTTACTACAAAGCAATAGTTATCAAAACAGCATGGTATTGGATCAAGGATAGGCCCTCAGATCAGTGGAGTAGGCTTGAATACTCAGAAAATGTTCCTCAGATATACAATCACCTAATTTTTGATAAAGGAGCAAGATATCCTAAATGGAGCAAAGGAAGCCTCTTCAACAAGTAGTGTTGGCACAACTGGATAGCCACTTGCAAAGAATTGAACTTAGACCCCCAGATAACATTATGTTCGAAGGTAAAATCCAAATGGATTAAAGACCTCGATATCAGAACCAAAACCATAAGATATATAGAACAACACATAAGCAAAACACTCCAGGACATTGAGACTACAGGCATATTCAAGGAGGAAATTGCTCTCTCCATGGAATTGAAAGCAGAGATTAACAGATGGGAATATATTAAGGTGAGAATCTTCTGCACCTCAAAGGAAATAGCGCCCAGGATACAAGAGCCACCCAGTGAGTGGGAGAAACCATTCATATAAGGCACTGACAGAAATTTACAAGAAAAAAACATCTAATCCCATCAAAAAATGAGAAGAAATGGACAGACACTTTGACAAAGAAGAAATACAAATGGCCAAAAGACACATGAAAAAAATGCTCTACATCACTCATCATCAGGGAACTGCAAATCTAAACAACTATGAGGTACCAACTCACACCACAGAGAATAGCACTCATCACAAAGAATGAGAATAAACAATGTTGGCGGGGATGTGGAGAGAAAGGAACTCTTATCCACTGCTGGTGGGAATGCCGTCTAGTTCAACCTTTATGGAAAGTGATATAGAGATTCCTCCAAAAACTGGAAATTGAGCTCCCATACAATCCAGCTATACCACTCCTAGGAATATACCCTAGAAACACAAAAATACAATACAAAAACCCCTTCCTTACACCTATATTCATTGCAGCACTATTTACCATAGCAAGACTCTGGAAACAACCAAGATGCCCTTCAACAGACGAATGGCTAAAGAAACTGTGGTACATATACACAATGGAAGAGATAAAGTGAGGAGAGATGAAGTCATGAAATTTTCCTATACATGGATGTACATGGAATCTATTATGCTGAGTGAAATAAGTCAGAGAGAAAGAGAGAGAGAGAGAGAGAGACGCAGAATGGTCTCACTCATCTATGGGTTTTAAGAAAAATGAAAGACATTCTTGCAATAATAATTTTCAGACACAAAAGAGAAAAGAGCTGGAAGTTCCAGCTCACCTCAGGAAGCTCACCACAAAGAGTGATGAGTTTAGTTAGAGAAATAACTACATTTTGAACTGTCTTAATAATGAGAATGTATGAGGGAAATGGAAAGCCTGTCTAGAGTACAGGTTGGGGTTGGGTGGGGAGGAGGGAGATTTGGGACATTGGTGATGGTAATGTTGCACTGGTGATGGGTGGTGTTCTTTACATGACTGAAACCCAAACACAATCATGTATGTAATCAAGGTGTTTAAATAAAATATAAAAAAATTACACATTCCTGTGTGATATGGTATGGGGATATTAGAAACTTTGGTATAGAAGGAGAATAAGGAGTTTGAGCCTAAGGACAAAAAATAGTGGAGACAAAATTGTCTTCTTTGTGCTTCTTTCTAAGGGAATAAGCAATATAGCTCTTTATATTGTAATGACATTTACTCTATATTAAAATATACATATTTTATAAGATAAATATTTAGATTTTAATAATTGCAATGAAAATAATCATCTCATCAGCACAGTTGTACTACTACCTTTATTTTCAATAGTGCAAAAGCAGCAAAGTCCCATAAGAAAAAATTAGTGTGGGGTTTTCAATAGAGAGGACAATTCATTTGTATTTATAAAATATGGAAATGTGTAGTTATTTTGTGGGAAAGATTAAAGTATTTTAAGTGTGAACAAGAAAAATTATAAACTAAGCAAACCACAGAGAAGTTCCATGCATAAATGCATCTGACAAAGAAGAATTACAGTTAGAATGCCATCCTGCTAGTGTATATTGTTTATCCTAATAGCTCCCCAAAGAAAATCAGTTGAAAAATAAGTAGAAATGACTTCAAAACAGGCTCGCTAAAGTAGAGTAAAGGGATTAGCAATATCTCATATATAAAAATAATTTGAGGTCTAATTGTGACTGTGGTTCTTATTTTTGTTTGTTTGTTTTGGGTCACAACCAGGAGCTCTCAAGGGTTACTCTTGGCTCTGCACTCAGAAATTGCTCTGGCAAACTTGAGGGACCATATAGTATGCTGGGAACCCAACCCAAGTATGTCCCAGGTTGTACAGAGTCAAAACATAAGTCCTAAAATTAAATAACCAAATTTACAATTTTACCTGTCAAGATGGCAAGCTAGAGGTGGAGAGAGGGAACATTGATAGAAGGAAACTGACACAGACAGTGATGGAATTGGTGCTGAAACACTGTCTAAAACGCAACTAAGAGTAACTGTGAATAATGGTAGTTTAATACAATCAAATTAAAAAATATATATACATTAATAAAAAAACAAAAAATAAGGAAAAACATATACATTGAAATGATAATGTCTTTTCCGTATTTGGGTTTTTATAATAGTGGGATTGGATTGGTAGATTGCTAAAACTATTGACACACTGTTTCAGAAAGACAATGCTTATCACACTTCCAAGGTAAATTATCTGCTCTCACTTGTGCCTCATGACCTACAACATCATGCAGACGAAACACTCGATATTTAGTTGAAATGACATTTACTGTAAATTTATGCAATTGAACAAGACTCCAGGTTGTTTCAATGTCTGAAGGGTAATGCTAAAAGTTCATACCTGCCCATCAGTTCCAATGCTACCTCCACATTCAGTGAGAAGTTCTGACATATCATAGTAGCTGACAAACTCCCACAGGCATGCCTCTAGGTTCAGGTTTCGATAGAAACGTAAGGTGCTGGAACCTCGGATCGAAGAGCTGTATTGGTAAGGATATGTTTCTCCAATTATTTCTGGATTTTTTATAGCATCAGTCAAGAAACCGTGGTGTGTCTTCACCTCAGTGTAATCCAGGAGGTTGGAGCACTTATGGTTTCCCACTCTTGTGCCATCAGGGCTGAGTGTGAGCTCAAAGTTGGAAAGTTCTTTGGTAGAGATCACAGGAAGCATGCCTAGGGAAAATGGAAATCACTGTACAATTCTCAACAACAAAGGCTTCAAATTGTGTCATTGATTTATCCTATGTAAAGGCAGCTTTTTATAAAATAATGTAAAGCACTGGTTATTCAAGCATTATCTCAATTCTTCAAGAATTTTAGGAGATTTAATCTTAAAGCTGTCTTCATAATGATACTAGATATTATTTGACTTTTATATTCTTACTGCCTCAATTTTCCAGAGGTTACAATATTACATATTACAACAAGATTAGCTACAGAAGCAGGCAGAAGAATATTTTCCTTTAAGGCAGTCTTCATATATTAATGTAAAACAGTGTCCTTCTCCAATCATTTTTATTACAATTTTTGTTTTTAATTTTTTAAACTTTATTGATTGATAGATTGGTTTTTGTGTCACATCCGGCAGCACTCAGGGATTTTACTCCTGGCTCTGCACTCTGAAATTGTCCCTGGCAGGCTGTGGGACCATATGGGATGCTGGGAATCAAGCCAGGTCCCTCCTAGGTCGGCCACATGCAAGGCAAAAGCCTGACTGCTGTGCTACTATCTCTCCGACTCACATTTTTTGTTTTTAAAATTGTAGCTATTTTTTTAAAGTATATATTCATCATAATATGTATAAAATTTATTCTTGTTATGTTGAAGGAATGAATAAATCACAACTCAACTTTAATTTTAAACTCAATAAATATCTACAGATTCAACTCAAAAAGTAAATTATCTTCGAAGCCCCACATATTAAGGGCAACTGATTCTAAGTTGCAAATGTTTTAAAAGAGCCATAATACGACATAGTCTAACAGATGGCAGACTTCTATAGTTTATTACTTGTGGGGTCATATTGTCTCAACTGGTCAATGCTGACATTGTGCAGAACTACCAATAAAATGAGGCAAAGGGCTAAATGTAATTATGTGCATTAGAGTTTATTATTAAAGATGATTTAGAATGTTACCTAATTGTTATGTGTCATGAAATATTTTCTTTTCTTCCGATATTTAAAATCTCAAGAGTATTCTTAGTTATGGGAAAACAGGCAATAGGCTGGATCTGGTCTACAATCCATATAGCATAAATAAATGCAAGGAAAAGACTGCAAATGAGTGAAACTTATGGCTCCATAAAAACGCTGAACAGATCATACTTCTAGCACAACTATTCCTGATAAAAGAAAATTAGAAAACCCAAAATACAGCCTTTGAATTAACAGGGGTCCAGTCTTCTATGAGGCAGAACTGGCATAGATTAGTTTATCCTGATGGATTTCTCCTAAGTCTGAACATTTTAACTCTCACATCCACCGTGAATCTGGAGAAAGAATGGTCAAACATGGAACCAATGGTATGCTATAAAAAGGTACAGGTTTCTGTTGATCTCCCATCAACATAAACTGAAGGCAATAATTATACCTTATAATTCCAATGTTTTCTTTCTCTTAGATACTTAAAATAGATCATATCAAGTGATAAAATGAATTTTAACAATTTACTTAAAGTGAACTGAGAACTTGAAAATGTCTTCTGCACACAGGGATATGGTTCAGAAAATGCAAGCTTAGTTATTAAAATACAAATTCTGGCCACTTTCCCCTAGGCAGAGTAAATGAACACCAAATATAATGTTGTTAGTAATGTTTTTGATTAATTTAAATAACCAGAAAATATTTTAGCTTATTGCAATACATATCAGGAGAGATTTATGAAACTTCAGCTTTCAAAGAGCAAATACATGTTGAAAGTAAGCTTTGAAACATAGAAATGCTTAACTATAAGTTTTTTTTCTTATATTTTATTTAAACACCTTGATTACATACATGATTGTGTTTGGGTATAAGTTTAAATTCATAATTTTCAAAGGCATTTGTGCTATGTCATAAAATCTTACATAATGAGCAAATTACTGTTTTATACTGTGTAAGAATGTATTTAGTTTATCTGCTTCAAATCAGTGCTTCAATTGTCAGACGATAAAGTTGATTAGAGGGCTGGAGAGAGAGTACAGTAGGCTTGCCTTCCCTGAGGCTGATTGGAGTTTGATTCCAGCACTCCATATTGTTTCCTGAGCCTGTCAGGAATGGTTTTGAACGAGAGCTGGGAGTAAAACCTGAGCACTTCCAAGTATGGGCCCCAAATTAACAAACAACTCCCTCCAAATAAAAAGTGGTTAGAAATAAAGCAGGCATACATGGCATAGCAGAAGACTAAGTTTAAGTTGCAAACAAGGTATGCAATGTCAGTTTGAAGATTTGTAAAGTCCATTGAAATAAACTGGGTAAACAGCCCAGCCATTTGCATAGCTTTGCTTACCAAGTCACCTACCGTCTATGTGTGGCATTGTGACAGTGAGCTTGATTAGGTTTGTGTACTCTGGGTCTTCAGGACCTGTGTAGCGTAGTTTAGCTGAAAATGGTTCTGCTCCCACAATTCCTGGCACCCGGGGCTGACAAAGACCTCAAGGAGAAAATGCACATATTACAAGTCACGAGGATGCAAATAGGAAACCCCCAAATATATACTTCTTAAACATTGGCACAACTATTTTTTATTCACATTAAATTCTCTGTGGACTAAAGCATTGCTGAGAGACAAAAGCACAAGGAGGTAGCAGTGTATGGTATAGTGGACACTTCTTTTTTCTTGGTTTAGGTGACACTCAGGCTGCTCAGGATCCTGGATCCTGAACTCAAGGATCATTCCTGGCAGGAATTTGTGTGTGTGTGTGTTTGTGTGTGTGTGTGTGTGTGTGTGTGTGTGTGTGTGTGTGTGTGTGTGTGTAAAGGAACTGAGTGCCAGGAACTGAATTCAAGTCAACTGTGTGCAAGGCAAGAAATTTAACCCCTGTACTATCTCTCTAACCCCTCTAGTGGCTACTTCTCAACACTGAGATTTTTCCTAAAGTTCTGTTTATAGTTCTCAAAGTTTTTCCATGCTTCCATATTCATTGCTCATTTCTTTTATTTTCCCTCTGCTGATTTCAAGCATCAGCTTAATAATAGTTTCAAGGGGACTAGAGTCATAGCACAGCAGTAGGGTACTTGCCTTGCATGTTGTTGACCCAGGACTAATCCGGGTTCGATATCTGGCATCCCATATGGTCCCCCAAGTCTGCCTAGAGTGATTTATGAGCACAAAGCCAGGAGTAATCCCTGAGTGTTTCCTGGAGTGCCCCCCAAAAACAAAAATAAAAAATAATTGTTTTAGGAGCTGGAGAGATAATACAGGGGTTAAAGTACATATGGTATGTATTAATATTGTCAGGAGTAATCCTAGAACAAGTATAGCCCAGCTCCCCATGACCTTCACCCAAAAATAATAGTTTAAATTGAAGCTCCATTTAGGTATTTACAATTGCTTGTACATTACTGTTCCTTGCCCAGACAAGACTTTGTCTATGTCTCAATGAATATGAAATCCTTGAGGACAGGATTCTTGCCTTATTTCAATTACTGGTATCAATTACTTATATGTCATGTAGAGTATTCCAATGAATACTTGAAAAAAATAGATTTTCTTTATTATTTTGGTTCTTTGGAAGACCATACCTGGCAGTACATAGGCCTTATTCCTGGTTTTGCACTCAGGAATTACTCCTGGAAGGGCTTAGGGAACCACATATGATGCCAGGGACTAAAGCTGGATCATAAGCAAGCCAGGCAAGTCCCCGTACACATCATATTATTACTATGACTTGTTAGATTTTTTTAAGTATTTGTGCAATATAAGGGGTACTTGAAAAAAATAGAAATGGAACCCATTTAAAATGTTTCATGGTATTCCAGGATTCAGCACATGAAAATGCCAATGCATTACCTTCTTCTCTTCCAATGGTTACAATAGGGCTCATCAGTTCCAGGCCTTCATTGCCATCAGCATTCACAGCACGAGCTGCACACTGCACCCTGGAGCCTGGCTGGAAATATATGGAGTCCAGTGTGATCATCTTGGATGATGTAAAGAAGGTGTCAGAGTCAACTTCTCTCATGGGGCTGGTCACACCATCAGGCCCAGCAGGTGCACTGATCAGCCATCGATATTGGGTCAAAGTGTCATTGATGTTCTCACTTGCACAAATAGAGCCCGTTTTGTCATAGTCTGAATATTTAGGGTTGCAAGCCTATGAAAAAAAAATTAACTGTTAGGGTCACAATATAATACCAAAGGGAAATGATCCCTTGCTTGTGTCTTCATTGGTATTGTTTTTCAATTCCTAGATGATCTATTTACACAAAATACAGCTTTGTTCCTACTTTTAATGACTCAGGAATTCTCACCTTAAATGTCAATAAGCTAATTGGTCATTTCAGCTAAAGATGGTTCCAGTGAACACACTGAATTTCATCCGCTCTTGAATCTTCATACTTGTCATTTCTTTCTTCCCTCCTTTTACCTCTCACTTTTCCTCCATATCTACTTGGTTGATTCTTCCTCTACGATAAATAAGTCAGCAAGCCTTTTCCTTAACCATTCCCAGACTTCCTCCTCATTGAATTAAGGACAACTCCTATGATAGTAATGTAATCCATTATTTTATGCAACTCATCATATTCTTCTTTCCATGAATTGCCTGATATCCAGCAAATGAGATGCATTCCTCACCATATGATTTAAAGGACCCTACTACTTGGCACTAAATGATTATTTCTATTTATTTAATTCAATAAACAGATACTGTGTATCTGCTTTATGTAGGCCATTTAGCAGGGATGTTCTGGTAGAAAATAAATACTTGCCATTTTTTTTGCCCACCATGAGCTTTTTACATAGAACTGAGAAGGCAAGTAAAAAAAGTCTTGCTCACATGCCATTTATGATTCTCTGACACAACTTTTATTTTAATCACTTATGACCAACAAATATTCCCTCACAATGAAACAACTAACTCTAGCTCCCAGATTTTATCTTATCATTCATAGGATAATGTTTATATACTGCTTTCAGCAGTGACTGATTCTTACATATTTTCCCTTCCTTATTTACTCATTTCTTCCATCCAGAATTGCCACCTTTTTTAACTTTCTACTAGTAACATACCCTGAGGTAACAACACACATGTGCAAGTTATGCACAGCAGTTAATAAACCTTTGATGAGTGGAGGAGAAAAAATTAGGGCTCTATGTGATTAATATTATATTTTACTTTCCAAGGTTCAAGCATAAACTTTTCTCCATTTCCATACCTACATTGACTCTCTACAAAGCTGAAAATTTATGGATTAACATTTAAAATGATTTACAAAAATCATTTGGCAATCTTCATAAATTTTCTTTATTTTCTACTCACTGTAATACAAATGACAGGGTAACCAGACACGGGTCCAGTACTCTCTTTGGCCCTAGAAGTGTCATCATATATCAATAAGGATGCAATTTGAGGAACAGAAGGAAAAGTGACATCTGCCATGCTGTTCACTTCTTCAATATATACAATAGCTTTGGTAACCTAGATCAAAAAAAATCAAAACAATGAGAATATTAGGTCTTGGTGCATTTCTTATACAGAATAAAATTCATTATGCTTGGCTTTATGAAATACATGGCTTTATCAGAGTCCCACAGAGCACTAATTCATATGTGCTTTGCTTCACAGGAGCCTGATGTCTTGGTCATAACTTTGGTTTCAGTACTGAACACTCAATATTCTTGTTGGGCTGCCTGGGAGGTGTGTGTTTATGAAGTATCTGGACTTTAATTTTTTTTCCTTCCACTTGTGATGATAGCAGCTTAGTCTGACTTGGAATTATAAGGTAAGGGACTCATGAGAAAGTCATAAAGCTGCTGGTGGAGGAAGCTGAAAGACACCCTCAAGAGAAGGCAGCTCTGATCATGTGGTAGCCTGGACTCTAGGAAAGTGGATGTCATGGAAAAGTCAAACATGGCATGAATAAAAAGCAAAGCATAGCCTGAAATTCAAGTAGAGTAAGTGGGTGAGTTTAAAACTGGAGTAAAACCCATAAATATCTACTAGTATAAATATATGACAAGAATTTGCTTTAATTTCTGAGTAACTTTTTAGTATCACACCATGCATCAGGCTCCAAGCTTCCATTTACATTCATATTTGGCTCTCAAGGTGATTTAAGTGAAACTTTATTTTAAAGTTATTTTCTTTCCCCTGTTGGTGCTATTATTATGACCAGGGGTTACATGCATGCTCGGTTGTGGTATTTGTCCTTTCTCTCTTTGTACTCATGAGGGGCTTGCTTATTTGTTTGTTTGTTTGTTTGTTTGTGGGCCAATCTGGCAGTAGTTAGGGCTTATTCTTGACTCTGCTCAAGGATTACACTTGGTGAGCTAGGAGACCATATGTGATGCTGGATATTGAACCCACATTGGCCACATAGAAGTCAAGTGTTCTACCTGCTGTTCTATCACCCTAGCCCCAAGGGGTCATTCCTTTTGCTGCAATGATTGGACATGTACTTGGCAGGGCTCGTACCCTTTAATTATGGTGTTCACATCTGTGCTAATCAGGGTTCATATTCTAGGCTGTGGTTCTTACACATCTTTTCAATTTCAATAGTGGTGCTCACCAGTGTCATACTGTAGGTGTGCTTGCACCCAGCTGCCTCAGTTTAGCTAAAAAATGATGGTAACATTGGGGATCTCAGATACAGTTGAGCTGCCAGGCACAAAGAGCAGAGTTGCTGGCATCATGCTCAACATAGGTGAGAGTATTAGCATTTGTGGCCTCATGCTTGCAAGGTAAGTATTTAGTCACTGAACTATCTCTTGATCCCCTAATTTCTACACTTCCATTCATGAGTTTAGTAAAATCCCCATACAACAGTAATAGAATAAGCAAATTTTGTGGCCAGTGTTACAAAAATATGATTGAAAAATACTTTTCTGCCCATATTTCTTAAGTTTTATGTGGTGATGGCTCAAATTCAGAATCTTGTATGTGCAAAGTATATAATTTGCCACTAGCCTACATGTTTGATCCATGATTAAACTTTGAATATTAATTTTTAAAAATCAAATAGTATAGTATCAAATATTACCCACATTAAGGATTAAAAATGTAGAACCTTTTAAGAAAACTTTCCAATTTGAATAAATAACATCAGAAACAGAATAAATGCAAACACAATTAATTTTATAATTAATTTATTTATAATTTTATAAATATTGATCTATTCCTAATAAATTAGTTTAGAGTATTTTGGATGCAAAAGTATAAATTCTCTAAAGTTTGAGGCAGAACAATACAGCACAGTGGTTAGGGTAATTCCCTTTCTTGCAGCCAGCCTGAGTTTGATCGCTGGCATCCCATATGGTCCTCTGAGCTTGTCAGGAGTAATTTCTGAATATAGAGCCAGTAGTAATCCCTGAGTGGCACCAAGTGTGGCTCAAAAACAAAAGCAAAGTTCTGTAAAATTTCTTTTATTTTGTAAAAAATATAGTTGATAGTTAACATTTTAAAAAGCACAGGAAACAAAACAGGGAAGTTTTAGCCACTGAGGCTCTAGATAGAAATTTGAAAATGCTATTAATAGCAAATGGGAATCTTGAGGGTAAACAAATTGTATTAGGGGGTTAAAGATTTTTTTAAATAAGGTTTTACACTGAATTAATAGTTTCTTTTTTGTGTATTGAGATAATACTTTCCTTATTGAGGTAAATCCTCAATTTAGTTTTTAGCAACTTAAATGGGAAAGGTAAGTGGACTGATAAAAGATACAAATTAAAGATTCTTATCCCCAAGTTTCAAGAAATATGATTGTTCAATGAAAACGAAAAGTTTCTTTTGATGTACAGTAGGAACAAAATTTATTTCAGAAGTGAAAAATGTTTATGCAATCTTTTATTTACTAAAATTATTTGGTTTGGGGACACACTTTGCTATCCCAGGGCTCTGAGCTCAGAATTAGTCCTGGAAATGCTATGAGGACTATATGTAGTGCCAAGGGAAGAATCCAGGGTAGTCAGGTCCAAAGAAAATGCCCTATCTGCTATACTCTGGATCCTGCACATCTCTTTCATGTAAGATTTGTACAAAGCCCCTTTACTTTGTTGTTCAGTATATGTTTATATGCTTTTACCCCTGATCGAATAATAGTTATCAGTTTGTGTCCACATTTTATTACTTACCTGGGTCTCTGCTATCATATTTTCATCAGGTTTTAGGTGAACAGTGAAAGCCTCTCTCATCTCTCTTACCCCATCAAAAAGCACTTCTACTTCAACAATATGCTGGGTGTCGCCTTCCTTAAATTCGATTTCTGCAAATGCAAAATCACAAATTAAAATATTTTACAAAGGAAAGCAAGAAGGATCTACTTTTGCTTACAGTGAAACATGAGGAGAAAGAGACAAAGACATAGAGAGACAGAGACAGAGAAGGGGAAGGACAAAGAAGAAGAAAATGTTTTCATTATTCTCATGAAAGTAAATAGTGAATGATTCAAAATTATGAAGAATGGATGAAAATATTCATAATGGGCTTCTAAAATATGCAATTCATGTTTTAAAGGCTGGTTTTAATTTTACTACCCATCCATAAGAGACAAATTTCCAGTTTTCCAACTGGAAAGTTCTGGACTCTTGGTAGTCTATTATATTGAGAACCATGGAAATTTGCAGTGTAATATAAGTCTAGGAAAATCTTTAACATATGATTACTATAATCAGAATAAAATCTATAGATATCCACAGTCAGTTTAACATAGTAAGCCATCTGAAATTGTTACTCAAAATTTCTCTAAGTTTTAAAACATACAAACTGTAAGTCAAGACGACCAACTTTAAATAAAGTCTATTGCACTGACTTTTCTGAAGGTTACTTTAGAGAAGTTTACCTGTTTTTACTTCAGTTGTATTTTTTTCTTTTCTTTTCAAAGGATAGGAATTCATAGTGCCAGCAGGACCCCGCTCCGGAGACAAGCCCTCTGCCTACCTTCTGACACAGGATGGTAGTCTTCTCCTGAGGTAGCAGAGCCATCCTTGGTGTGAACTCGTACAATGGAAATCTTGGAAGTGTCACCTTGTCGAATCACTGGAATTCTTAAAATCACAGATTGTCCAGCTTCTTTGGGTTCACTGATGCTAAATTTAGTTTCTCCAAATTTAATAATTGTCCCTAAAATGGTGGAAAACTGGGATAAATTAAATTGTAAGAAAAACTTTTTTTTTTCATTTCACTTTTCATTTTTATATCAAAGGCCACATCCAGCAATGCTTAGAGTTTACTTACCTTTCAATCTGTGCTTATGTATCATTCCTTGTCGTGCTTATAAAACTAATCGAAGTGCCAGGGATTGAAACAGGTCAAATACACACAAGGCAAGTGTTTTACTGACTCTACTATTGCTTCAATACTTTTCCTCCAAATCTAATGCTTTTATCCAGTGTGTTAATTTTTACTTCTGCTCTCTCTGATTTCTCTATCTTCTTGCCTAATGGTTTGTGTATTAGTGTACTAGGAGAAACAAAGTAACTATGGCCCATCTCCATCTTGGGGATACAGGATTCCTGAGTAAGCATTTGCTCTGGGTTCTCTGCGACAACTATTACAGGAGCAGCTCACCTAAAGAGGGAAGGAATAAATGAAACTGTTGGTCAGGACCACCTATTCCCAGTGTGGAAGGGAAGAGGAGGTGTGACAATATGAGACGCAGCATTTAAACATAAATGATAGCCTCCAACATCAACTTTGAAATGTTTTATTTTACTCCTTATTTGAATTATTCTTTTCTTATATTTCAGTCATTATTAAACCTATTTATAAAGGATAAATTCCTGAGCCACCTAAACCTTTAGCATATTTGGCTGTACCTAAGAAATGACTATAAATTCTTACTGTCAGCATCATCTTGGATCCTGATTAGAGTTTCATTTTGTTCACCAATTGCAGCCCCAAAGGGAGAGTTGCTTTGTGGGGTGCCAAGAACCAAACGGAGCTCCTCTTCTTCCTCATACAGTACATCATTCATCAATTCAAGGATACAAGGCTTTTCTGTCTCACCTGCACCAAAAATGCAACAGGTAAATCCCACCTAACAGCTCAAGAAAAAACAAGCAGAAGAATATATCATAATACAACACCACAGAGGTAAAGATGCTGCTCACTTTCATTGATGTATTAGTGCAAGGAATAGTGTAAAGTTTCTATCAAATATTGATGAATGAATGATTAAATGTAATGGCATATTCAGTGACAGGAGGCTGACAGTATAGGGAATTTAAATAATAAGTCTTTAAATTGTTCCTTATCTTAGAAAACAAGACCAAATGCCAATTTTGTTCATGACTTTCCTGCATTGTGATCAGGACATAAATATAGCAGTCCTGTATATGTTAATCATTAGTATGACCTCAGTGCTAGTTTCTAGAATGATCACTAGATCAAAGTGATTATACATTTTAAAGCTCTGGAAACATATTGCAATATGACACTAATCACTTTACATTCTTACTCACTTGAACATTAAACATATCCCAGCTCTGTGAAAAATACATTCTATATGCTCTTATCTATGAGTAAGCTTTGAATAAACAATATAACCTTTTCTTGGAAACAAATCAATGAGTTTGTACCAAAAGCAAAAGGACATTCATTCATCTACTTCATTAACTTTCCTCAACTAATATTATTTTTCCACATGCAGTCAAGCTGTTATCTTGGTGAAATAAAATTTTTACATTTATAATATATATGCAGATATATACATATATATTTTTCTCCACATCTTGGCTTTTTCAAATGTAAACTACAATTTTCAAACACAAACTTACCAGGGAGGAATGTGATAACAGAGAGGTCAGTGTTGGGACGCTCTTCAAAGTCCATCATCACTTGGGCAGATCCCTGTCGTGTGTAACATCTCACTGAAGACCTATAGTAAACATCTCCACTCCTATGGATCATTGCAACTATTTTACCATCATTTTCTTTGCCAGTATATATTCGTTCTTTGAACTGCATTTTAGGCACTACGAACAAAAACATATGAATCAAAGTGAACACAGTACTTGTTTTTTTTTTGTTTTTTTTTTTTTTAGAAAAAAATGACACGTCAGAGAACACTCAATTATTTTATTTTTTATGGTTTTGGGGCCATACTCGCCAGTACTCAGGCTTTCTCCTAGTTTTGTGCTCAGAAATCACACCTGGTAGCATTCAGGAAATCACGTGGAGTGTTGGAGATGGAATCCATGCAGGCTGCCTGCAGCGAAAGCACTCTATCTGCTGTTATCTCACTTCAGCTCCACAAAGATCATTTTAGTACAAAGAATAATAAAACAGAAGTAAGGATTGGATCCCAGTATCTAGTCACTTGCCAAAGTTTTGACCAAAGCAAATTCTTTACTTTCTTTTATCTGTTTTTTATTGCTGTATTTAGGGTATGATACTAAATGATTAGGAAAAACTAGAGGCATTGAAATTCCCAAGTGAAAATGGTCTCTGCCAGTGCCAGTGCCAAAGAAATAGTTATTTGGCGATGAAGGTGGTATAGAGAGGGGTTATTGAAGTTGTGGTGGAGTGTTACTGACAGTCTGGGGATAACAATGATAAAATAACATTGCAAAGATGAAACAATAACATGAAATCTGTTGCAAATTATATTAGCAAAAAGACAAAAATTATTAACAGAAAATGAAGCCCGAGACATCTGTATTTAAATATAATGCTTAATTCTATTTTAAGAATTTATTGATATGATACTAAATATTAACTATAATTATTTAGATCATCTTGGAAGAAAACTAATGATGGCTATGTTCTGTATGTATATATTAATTTTTAGGTGAAATATGTGCTAGGTTAATTAAATAGAGGCCTCAGAGACAACAGGGTAAATGTCTTCAAGTGACATAAAGATCAAGATTGAACATTATTAGAAATTTCCCTGTACTGATGTATCAGATATTCTACCATATGCCCAGTGACTTATTGCCTGAGAACAAAGTTTTTGCCATCTTATTTGAGAAATTTCCATAGTATCTGAGTGTAATAAAGTGAAAGAAAAGGGCTTATATTGTGGAAAAAAGTTTATTGGCAGGCAGGTTTTTTGCAACCTTGTGTAGTTTCCCCCACCCATCTGTGTGAGAAAACTTATGACACTCAGTTAGAAGTTGTGACGATTGGTGAAAATCAATGTGTTTGTGTGTATGTGTGTTTGTGTTTGTTTAAGGAAGTTATGTCAGTTAAACATGGTTTGCAAATAAGGTTCCATATTAAATTTCAAATTAAGTTACAAATACAAAATTAATGTCCTAATAGTATTTAAAAAGGTTTTATTTAGAGGCTGGGGAAAAGAGAGCTAGTACAAGGGTGAAGGACCTTGCTTTGAATGCAGCTGACATCAGATGGGCAGGGGTCATTCCTAAGCACAAAGCAAGAATAACCCTTGAGCAGTGTGATCCAAACCATGCTGCACTCCCAAAATTGGAGATAAGAGAAAAATTAATTCTTTATATTCAAAACAATTTATGTCTTCTTAAAAAGTGAGAACTTTGGCCATGGAGACATTGGTGGTGGGAATGCTGCACTGGTGAAGGGGGGTGTTCTGTTTATAACTGAAACCCAACTACAATCATGCTTGTAATCATGGTGCTTAAATAAAGATTTTATTAAAAAATTGAATTGCTTTATTAAATGTTATTAATAAAGATAATATAAAATCACATGGGGAGAAAATTATTTCTAGAGGCCAATAAGAGAGAGAGCAGAGGTCACAAATCTTTTTTTTTTTTTTTTTTTTTTTTTTTTTGGTTTTTGGGTCACACCCGGCAGTGCTCAGGGGTTATTCCTGGCTCCAGACTCAGAAATTGCTCCTGGCAGGCACAGGGGACCATATGGGACGCCGGGATTCGAACCGATGACCTCCTGCATGAAAGGCAAACACCTTACCTCCATGCTATCTCTCCAGCCCCAAAGAGGTCACAAATCTTAGATAGTAACAACTCTACAAGTACCTCATTTTAAACTCCTTGTTTCTAGAACTGAGTAGAGAAAATTTGTCTTTAGTACTTTGCGATAGCAACCCTAACAAGTAAGTTTATATCAACACTTAATAAATGTGTGTATTTAATTAATGTGTCTAGAAACCCTGACTTCTTATTTTGCTTATCATTACTAATGAATTAATACTCACAATCTGAGACAGAGTCATTTATGGATACTGTGGCTTTGTTTGGCTCTCCCAGAGCAGCATTCATTGGCATACGAAGCACCAGTTCAAATTTCTCAATGCCCTCCAGCACTGGCTGTCCAAGATCATCCAGAATGATAACACGAACAGTCTGCATATTAACTCCAGGAGCAAAATCTAAATTACGACTGATTCCCACATAGTCTGTTCCAGCTATGACAATAACCAAAGAATTAATTAGTTAGGGACTGCCTACACTGAAATTCAATTGTAAGAAGTAAATGATATATATTTACATTTGTTTAAAAATATAAACCAGGACAACTTAGTAGAAAAGTATCATATTTAATGAAAGGCAAAATATTAACCTATGATTATTATTAATATGATAGTTTCTAAACTTTCTTTTTCATACATGTAGTAAATTATTTCATCTCCATCTCTTTCAGGTTTTTGTAAATTTTGTAAATTCTCAATCTTTATTTTGGATTTCTCAAATTATACTAATAAAAAACAATCTAAAAATAATGAGTATTTCAATCGTCTCTGATTATTATAAGTATATGAAAAATATAAAGATTTAGTACTTTTAACTTTGTAAAACATGTGTTATTTTCGTCTTGGATATGTCAATCAAGGAGGCACATTTTCTTTGACCAATGCTGGTATAAGATTCAAGTCAATCAGAATCATTTACTCAGAAATGAATCTTGAGTGAGGTGATAGAGTCAATGAAATCACTTTTACCTTAAGTATGTTTGCTGAAGAAAGCCCTTGCTAATGAGTCACTGAGATTGACTCCAAAGTAGAATAATTCTTTCATGACACAATTTTATAGGCTGGAGTTAAGTATCTTATTGAATATTATATGCTGAATCTAAACATTTTTTAATAAAAATCTTATCTAAAGATAATTTTATAAACCAATAACCTTTAAAATTTAGTAAAGATCTTTATTAAAATTTAAGACTTTAAAAAATATGTGTTATTTTCATGAGTAACTATCAAAAAATACCCTTTTTTGATATGTGATTGGTTTTCTGCTGGTTCAAGCAACACGTTTTAGAGATAAGCTGTCCTATATGCTTTGTCCACTTTTCCCTCAGAGAGAAAGAAGTCAGTTATTCTAAAAAACTACTTAGCTTTGGTTTGTTATTCAGACCATGGAGAACAACTATTGCCAGTTCTATCTAAAGGTTGTCCAAAACGTAAGTACTATATATAAATCTTCAGGTACTATACTTGCAAAGTCTGGGTGTGGGAGACAATAGTTCAATATTATTGCTTTATTTTGTTTTCACAACTTCTGTCTTCATAGTACTCCTTCAACCTTTGGCTATGCAACTATGGGTGATCTATCATTAATTTACTTTCAAAAGTTAATTAAAATATTTTGTGCTTAGTTTTGTGGGGTTTTTTTTTACATTTTCTTTCCATTGCTTCTTCACATTTTCTCCTTTCCTAAACATTCAAATTTTCTCATAAAAATAAATTTGGCTAGACAAATGTTTGAAGGACATTGTTTCCTAATGCAATATGTAGATCACACATTGAAGGTTACTAGTGACTTAAAATGACATAGCTCCTTTTGGCTTCGTGTGATTAATGTGATGTATGTATGATGAATATATGTGTATGTGTGTGTACATGAAAGAGAAAGCTTATATTTTTGGTAATTTAAAAGGGCATTTTCTAGTCCTATATTTTCCCTAATTTATTTTGGAGTATTCTAGAGTAAATAATAGTAGTGCGCTACTTAGGACAACTTCTACAATGATACATGAAACAAACCTTCTTGATTTGAGAAGTATTTATGAGGACAATGGACACAATGAAGTTCAGAGAATTTATGTTGCACAAATGTTTTAACTGAAAGGTCATTAGCTTTCTTTCACTGTTGCTGAATTGCTCAATTTGTGCACATCTAGGCATCAGAACTGAGAATTCCCTGCTAGTTGATTTGCATACTTTAAATATATTCTCAGTAAGAGATAGTCAATAGTAACTCGACTCAATAGCAACAATTTTTGGAGAGCACCCAGGTCAACTGAATGTTTTTGGGGAGTGAAATGCTTCAGTTTTAATATGTGTTCTGCTTCTGTGAGTTGACAGTTGTACAATGGACAGATATGCGATGAATCACTCACCTTCTGCACAGGGTGGCTCAGTTTTCCTAGATCTCACCGTGACGCTGGCAGACCGGGATAGATCCGTGCCAGTTCTCCAGACCCGCACTTCCACATAGCCTGCACTCTCATCCACTAAGTACTCCACATCACCAAAGTAAAAGATGGGTTCTGCGAAGAACAAACAAACAAAAAATGTACTGACAGTGAATTCGCAAGTGAGTTAGCCTTCTCATAACTTCATTTTGATAATCCATTCTTTTTCTAGAAGGGTATAATTTCTTTCATCTTGTACATCACCTAATTTCCAGGTGCATAAATGTTTCCACTGAAAAACAAAACTACTCCTGGAAAAGTAAACAGTTCTCACATGTCAGAATTATGTTGCCATCTATAGGTTGAGTTTTTAAAAAATGCCCTGTAAATAGACTTTCAAGGAGTTTTGTTAGTAAAAATAGAATTAAAATAGAAATACAGAAGACTGAAACTTTATAAATCTGCCTCTACTGTTCATTTTATTATAGGCTACTAAGTCTTTACCTAGAGTTTTTTGCGGGGGGGGGGTGTTGTTTTTTGAGCCACACCCGTTGATGCTCAGGGGTTACTCCTGGCTAAGAGCTCAGAAATCACTCCTGGCTTGGGGGTGGGGGGGTTGCATATGGGACGCCAGGGGATCGAACTGCGGTTCGTCCTAGGCTAGCGCTTGTAAGGCACAAGCCTTACCTCTAGCGCCACCACTACGGTCTGGTGAGGTTTGTTTGTATTTTTCATCCCAACCATCCCAACCATTCTATAGTCTACGAATCAGAGGTCTACTATGAGTATCAAAGCAGCACAAATGGAGTAGATAAACTGAATCCATAATATTCCCATTCTGAAAACTTTCTGGAATCCAGGATATGATTGCAAATTACCTTCACACTATGCAAGTGCCCTAGGAACAACTGAAAGTTCCCAGTAAGGAAACATCATGTACAGAGTGCTTGGTAGAAAGCACTGAAAAAAATTTTAAGTTACAGGTATATGGTATATTTTGCAGAAAGGTTATATTTTTAAAAAAGGCTAGTATGTTAATTTTCACTTTATTACGCTGTTGCTATGGAAATATTACCCGCCTTTGGCTAAAGGTGGAGCCAGGATTGCAAAAGCTTATTATCATTCATTTATATTAAGGGAGGGGCACCCTGTGTTTAGGTTAGAAGTTTTTCTTTACATTTTCCTGTGATGCGCTTATGCAAACAGCTGCTCTTTTATTATTGACTAATTTTCCTTTAATAATTGTAGACAATATTGTTTGTTTACTAAAAACAAATGGGGGAATGGTTGTTATGTAAACATTTTATGAGATTATTATGTTACTGACCCTACCCTGATCAGTGATTGTGCCCTACTCTATGGTGTGACCTGGCATTCTGCTCCCACCCTAGGGTGGTACCTGATTCTGCTCCCACCATTGGGTGGTACCTGATTCTGGGGGATAAAAACAAGGGTCTGTGGAAGGTGGGAGGCTTTTGGCTGGGACTTATGCTGAGTCTTTGGACTTCAGTCTTGTCCACTGAATAAAGCTAATATTTCCACAAGCCTGATGTTCTGCGAGCTGTTTACCCGCCGTTTCACCTCAGAACCGTCGGCTGAACAGGGTGGCAGATGCGTGCTCCGAGTTGGAAGGGAAAGACCTCATCCTCCATCCCTCCATCAGTCAACCTCTTCAGGGGCTGACTTGCAACAGGTTACATTTGATTTAATAATGTATGAGAATGAAAGTCCCTGATCAATGCTTTTTAGAAACTTTCCCCACTCTTAAATATTTATAGACTTGCAGAACATTGTAATAATAGTATATAGTGGCATATGGAGTATATATTTACCCATTGTGAACTTCTTTTATAGGAAATCATTAACAAGATTACATTGAAGATATAACCATACAAAAGCAAATGGGACCTGAACATGTGACATTTTGGCATCTGTGCCTGGTTTTACAAGATGCAAAATAACTTATTTTAAAAGATCATGCATGTCATGTCAATGTTTCTTAAAACACACACCACTAAAAAGATAATAGGTATATTCTAGAGTATGTAATTGAATTACCAAAATAAAAAATTAATAAAAATATTTATCATAGCTCACAATCTCATCTTGTGCACTGTTCAAATTAGGTATGACTTTTTTATTTTCTCACACAAAAAATGATCTTTATTTAGTCAGATATTGTCTTACTTTGTGTGTTTATATTGTTATTATTTTTTAAATAGGACACAATGAAAACACATAGCTCTCCTGAATTCTTAAATAATACAAATATTCAACTTTGAAGATTGTATTTGCATATTTTATTTCATGGGTAATAAATCAACCTGTAGCATACTTCTCCTCCTCATTCTTGGAATGAATGGCACTAGGGCATGTGAGTGTATGTATACAGATGAAGGTGTTATCTTATGAATCTCAGTGAAGGTAAACCTTAGAGACAAGCCAATAAATTCCTTGCATTTCTCATGCCTAATCAGGGGGCAAAGGTGAAGTCAGAGCCCTGAACATGCTTCCTTTTAACAGATGTTACAACAAAGCACACCTGTAAACCTTGCAAAAAGTTTTCACAATGTTATTGCCATGGACTGATCATCTTCATCTAATAAAATTCTCTTTAACTCTCTTTACATCCACATTATCTTACAAATTAGTTGAGTTACAATAGAAAACTGTGAGATGCAGTGATGAAAGATCTCCTATTTAATAGTGTTGCCTTTCCTGTCCCATTCTTGAGTCCTCATGGTTGCTCTTAGAAATGGAACAGAATAAAATCAAATGGGCACACAGGACCATTAAACACCAGACAAGACTTTGAAGAAAAAGGGCATTGTGTGTATGTGCCAGAAACATTTCAGCAACTGAATTGCAAATTTTATATAAACTATATATGTATATATGAATTTTACATAGTACTCTTGTAATATTTTTATCTAACTTGTCATTCAGAGTAAGGAGTAATGAGAATAGATACCATGCATAAAACTTTTATTATGTGTTAAATAAACACTTGTGCTTTGTGCTCTGTTTATGTATGATAAATAGAGAAGAGAGGTCATATGAGCCACACAGCAATGCAATAAAGGAATAATGAGAAGTGTGCAAACAATATCATTTTATTGACAATTATATAGTATACCGCTACCTTCAATGAAAAGAGAAAGGGAGAAAAGATGTTCATTATAAATATTTTTATTTTTAACAGCAGTGAAGAGAGATCATTAGAAAATAGTTGTTTCCTTTAAAGTTTTTGAAAACAAGCAGAGTTAAGTTATTTATTTGTGTGTCTCAACTCCCTGTTTGTGCTTCCCTCAAGATGATTGAAAAGCAGGTCATTAATCAATTGCAATCACTATGGCTAAAGTGTAAAGGATTAAGCATTATGAGATTAAAATACAATTCAAAAAATAACTTTTCCTAAGCAATGGTCTCCCAAGCAATATCCTGGAAGCCTGGGCTGATCCTGTGATACTCAGAAAACTTGGTTTGATGTTTCAATGTTCAGACCTGGCAGTAATATGCTGTCAGATGTAATAGTGCTAGGAGTCAATCAATCAGGATCACATTTGGTAGGAAGTATGTAGGGCTGGCAATCTAACTCAGTTCCTTGTACACATACATGCCAATTCTTGGAACTATTTCTTCAGACTGTATATTTTGTTTTTCAATTTAAAAAATTTTCTACCACAGTTGGTAGCACTCACGAGTTACTCCTGGCAGGGTTCTGCATATGGAGTATGGGGGGCCCAGGTGTAAGTCAAGCCATGTGTAAGGTAAGCATCCTGCCTGCTATATTATTTCTCTGGCTTCCATGTTTTTCTCAAAAATTTTAAAATTGAATCACCTCCCATTTTCTTCAACCAGCCTGCCTCCATGGCAGACACTTTTCCTTTCTCTCTCCCTCCTTCTCCTTGTCTCTCTCCCTCTTCGTTTTTTAATTTTTTTTCTTTTCAACAGTGTGGTTTTCAATTGTGTTACTGAGGGGTATCATGCATATCAATTTACCTCCTTTAGTACCTAGTTCTTGTCAAGCACCCAGTTCTTCCAGCTATCATTGTTATATTGGTCCCTTGCACTCTCTCATCCTTTTCATAGCAAACTTCCTACCATAGACTAGTGCTCCTGGTTGTCCCCTAATTTTATATTTTTAGACAAGAAAAAATTATCATTGTAACTGCTCAGTTCCCTCCTTCTCTCCTCTCCTCCCTCTTCCTTCCTTCCCTAGTTTCCTATAGTATGAATAAGGATATGGCTGAACATTAGTACACAATATATTTACAGAAGAGTTGACTAAAAAAAGCTAGTTATTTTATTTAACCAATAATTTTTAAAAGCTCAACAATGAAATGTTTCTTATAACTTTCATTTGAATAGATTCTTATAACTGAGTGTGTTAAAAATCTTTTAAGCAGTAAGTAGCTCATTTATAACTCAAGATAAATCACAAAATATTCCTGGAACATTTTACTGAGTATCATTAGTACCTGAACAGACACAAAGATAAATGAAGACTGCCAATAATTTAAAGATACTTAAGCAAATCTAGAGGAATTACTTCTGGCAAGTTAATGAATAAGATTTTTAGCTCACTGATCTTTGGAACATCATTGTTTTTGTTAGAGCTGGATTTCTTTTAAAAGTTAAATGTAAACCTATTTTTTCAAATTAGTTTGAAAACATCCAGATTACAACTCAAAGTAAATTATACAAAATATTTAAAATCTCTAATCAGACCCTAAGTACCCAGTATGTCTTCTAAGTTCACAGTCTTTATGGAGAAGACAGATAATGGCTGGATATTACCTGGTATAAAAGAATGATCAAAAAAATTCTGGCACCTCTCAGACTGTCCATCTATGTAATACCATAAACAACCATTCTTCATCTCTCCAATACCCAGAGAAAATATTACAGAATGTATGCTTATGCTCTCTGTAGATGAAAGGTCCTGGGTCCAAATAGCATGCAACATGTGTCAAAGTTTTAAATTGGTCTCATGAAATAGTGTGAAATTCAGAAGGGAAGCCAACTCTCCTCCGGACTGCAGTGGTGTTATGTTTTTAGTAAGAGCATAGATCAAGGCACAGACTACAAAGGAGTATTACAGCTCATTAAATGTTATTCAGCTTTGTAAGTGTTGTGATACTTTCACTGAAAACAGCAAGAGATAAGATCACCTCTATTTCTTACTTTCTTCATTGATTAAGAGGCTTAGCAAGCCATATAACACAAACCTGCAGTGAAGACATAGGGGAAATAATTTAAGCTTCCCCACCCCCAGCTCCAACCCACAGGGAAAAAATGAAGTTTTTCTTCTGGCCAAGTCTGCAGTGTCTAGATTGATGTTTACAATTACATTGTGTCTCAAGAGATGAAAGGAAGAGGTGCCAGTAGTAATTGCTATCTGGAGCCAAAGTTTATTTACTCACATGTACATGGTCCATCAGTCAAGTAGGTTTTGTAGCTCTATCTAATGTGTGTGCTTAGAACTGAATGAAATAAAAGCTTTTATGCTATCTTTTGGTTCAATACTGAAAACAATACAAAGGAATCTCTCCATATGTTTTTTTTTTTTTTATCACTTCAAGTTTCTCTCCTGTGTTTGAGGGCATGACTCCACCTGGTACTATGGGAACCTGAAACTTAACTGCTCCCACTGTGGAGTCATAACCCCCACTCCCAAATAGCCTTTTTTTCTGACTGCCTCAGGCCTTTGAAGTTCCCTAATAGTCACTTCACCAGTCTGCTAACTCCCCCATTCAAACCTAATTGCATCACAGTTATTCCTTTACAAAAAACCATTTGGTGTTTCTTCTTCTTAAGATTTCTCACAAACATCTAGTATGTTGGCTCTTTAAAGCACAGGATTTGGGTTTGAATAAACTTTAGCTCCAGGGGTTAAGCAGTCTATCCCAGTTGTTGAGATCTCCAGTACCACGTATGGTCTTCAGCACTTCCAAGGGTCATTGATGAGGACAGTGCCAAGATTAGTTTTAGGGCACTACTTGGTGTGTCTCTACTTCCCCCCAAGCAGGGGTCTCAAACTTGTGGCCTGCGGGCTGCAAACGGCCCTCCATACAACATTTTGTGGCCCTGCTCTAGAGGAATCTTTTTTTGTTTTGTTTTGTTTTAGTTGTTTGGGTCACACGCCCCAATGTTCAAGGCTTACTACTGACTTTGCATTCAAGGATCACTCCGACTTTGTCTCCTGCGGCCCCCAGGTAAACTGAGTTTGAGACCCCTGCACCCAAAGTATTAAACCTCACAATAGCCTCTGTTCTGTTCAATAATTCATTAGTTTCAATGTTTTAGAAATATGATCTACAGCATTACTACACTGCTGCCTTTGCTTTTGAACACTGTTACTACCTTCCCAGCTTTCTAGAAGGTACATGGACTACAAATGACCCTGCCTTTTCTATTCAAACTGTGTCTCACAAAGCATAGCTCTCCAGGGAAGATATAAAGGAAAATAGTCCCTCCATGTTCCAAACACACAGCCTAGCCAATGCCTAGCCAACATGCTCAGTTACCAGTCATGGGATGAATGAAACATTGAAGTAAATTATAATTATTTGTTAGGGAATGCATATATATATATCTATATATATATATATATATATATATATATATATATCTGTTATGGACGATGTAGGAAATAGCATTGAGCATTATAGCAAGGGAAGGTAAGTGGTCTCAGAAGGAAGGGCACAGGGGCATCTTGCAGTAAAACTACATTGTAGGCAGCTGTTTGAACTTGCAGGTTGTTTAAAGAGGGAAAGAAAATAAACCAAGGAAGAGAAGAGGCTTTTTCTTTTACTATTACTGTGTTTTGATGGAAGGATAATCTTTTTTCTATTCTATCATTTTTGCCTTTAAGCCTTTCCAAGTTTTAATTGTGGTAGAAACATGGAAGAAGTAAAAGTACAGGTTTCAGGTCTCAGTACCAATTTATTGAATCAGAATTTACAGTGAATACCCCTATACACCAAGTGCTTTTCCTTTTTTTATTTTGAATACTCTGTAGAGCATAAGGTATAGAGATTTTTCATAGTCCCATGACGAAAGCATAGAAAATATCCTCCATGTGTGCAGAACATGCACATTTCATTTTTTAAATTTTGGGTGGAATTGTTGGATATTACCAGTCTGTGTTTAGGAATCATTCTTTGTGGTGATTAGGGCTGGAGTCATGGACAGAGGGACCATATGCTTTACCAGTAATCAAGCCAGGGTTGGCTGCATTCAAGGATGTCAACCTGTTCCTATAATACAAATTATGTCTATTGTTCTCTGGATCAAAACCAGAATTTTTAAAACCTCATTAGTAAATATTCTGCATGTTATGTGAGCAAAGTCTAGTGTCTTTAGATTATTTGTTAGGAATTTGCTAGATACCACACTGATTTTTAAAATTCATCCTCACTACTAAAAACTAACACTGTTTTATTTTCACATAAGAAATTGAGGTTGCCCCTGTTTGTGATGGAAGCCTGGGAAAATCTACAAAACTACGCCTGCCCAGTGGCGTAGTTTTCACAGTGACTGTGAAAAATTGTGAGTGCTGCCTGGGTGTGTCTGTCTACTGTCCTGTCGCGTGAACCTCCTGGGAGTGGGCCAAAAAGAGGCTCCAGCAGAACACGGCCGCTCCGTTTCTCTATGCGGCCGTGATTTCTTTCTAAGGAAAGAACACCATCACAACAAGAAGAAAAATCACACTAAGAACTGTGCTGGATCACTGAAGCCCAGCATTTCTCTTCAGACTGTCTTCTCTGCTGCGTGCTCGGGCCTAAGATTTGATCCTGTGTGAGGCTTCATCCAAGGAGGACTCCCCTTCCTTGGAGGCAAGTCGACCCATCCAGAGAGGGCGGAGCCAGAGGAGTGTGGCTGCCTACATCATTTAGCCAATGAATACCACCACAACACGTAGAAAAACCCACAATACAAGTGTGACAATGGGGAAACAATGCCGGCCAGCATCAGACATAGAGAATGCAGATGACAATTCTGATGACCAGATAATGACCAACCAACTAATCAACCTCTCAGATAAGGACTTTAGACAAGCAATATGGAAGATGCTCAACGAACTCAAAGAAACCATGGATCGAGTTGAACAGAACACTAATAAGAACCAAGAAAATATGAAGACAGAAATCACAAAACTCCAACGGAAATAACATGTCAACTAATAGGCCTGAAAAATTCAGTAAACGAAGTGAATGACAAAATGGATAAGCTCTGGGACAGGGTATCAGAAGCTGAGAATAGACTTGGTGCTGTGGAAGATGAGATAAATAACAATTCCATACAGCGGGAGAGATTGGGGAAAAAAAAACAAATGAACAGACAGTGGAAAAATTAGTCAAAGAATGAGAACAGATGAAAATAGAAGTCTATGATAAGCTCAACAGAAATAGCTTAAGAATCATTGGAGTCACAGTGACCCAGGAAGAAAATTTCCAGAAAGAATCAATGGTCAAGAACATCATTAAAGAGAAACATCCAGAACTAAAGAACATATGTGATCAAATCCTGCATGCTCGAAGAGTACCAACCAAAAGAGACCCCAGAAAAAAATACCCCAAGACACATCCTAGTCACAATGATGAATCCCACAGATAGAGACAGAATTCTGAAAACAGCAAGATCAAAAAGGGAAATTACATTCAAGGGAGCATCCTTGAGATTTACAGCAGACCTGTCACCAGAAACACTCAAGGCCAGAAAGCAGTGGTGGGATATTGTGACAAGGCTGAATGAAATTAATGCTTCACCTAGGAAAACTCACTTTCCGGTTTGACGGAAGAATACATGGTTTCACAGACAAAAAACAGCTCAGAAACTTTACAGACTCAAAACTAGTCTTAAGAGAAAAACTGAAAGACCCAATTTAAGACAAGACTAACCAAAAGACACACCAAATTTTGATATAAAGATGGCATTAAATCCCAGGACAATTCTTTCTCTCAATGTCAATGGACTAAATTCACCAGTTAAGAGACACAGAGTGGCTAAATGGATCAAAAAACTCAATCCAACCTTCTGCTGCCTACAAGAAATGCACCTGAATAGCAGAAAAACATAGACTCAAAATAAAAGGCTGGAGAAAAATTATCCAAGCAAACAACACCCATAAAAAAGCTGGAGTGGCCATACTAATATCACATAATGCAAACTTTATTCTCAGGAAGGTTGTAAGGGACAAAGATGGACATTTTATATTAATCAAGGGGTGAGTAGAACAGGAAGAAATAACTCTCCTAAACATATATGCACCGAATGAGGGGCCAGCAAAATATTTAATACAATTGTTGACAAAGAAAGCCTCTTCAACAAGTGGTGTTGGCACAACTGGCTAGCCACTTGCAAAAAATTGAACTTAGACCCCCAGGTAACATCATGTAAAGGTAAAATCCAAATGGATTAAAGACCTCGATATCAGAACCGAAACCATAAGACATATAGAACAACACATAGGCAAACGTAGGCAAAACACAAAACATTGAGACTACAGGCATATTCAAGGAGGAAACTGCTCTCTCCAAGCAAGTGAAAGCAGAGATTAACAGATGAAAATATATTAAGCTGAGAAGCTTCTGCACCTCAAAGGAAATAGTGCCCAAGAGCCAAGAGCCACTCACTGAGTGGGAGAAACTATTCACTCAATACCTATCAGATAAGGGGCTAATCTCCAAAATATACAAGGCACTGACAGAAATTTACAAGAAAAAAGCCATCTAATCCCATCAAAAAATGGGGAGAAGAAATGGACAGATGATTTGACAAAGAAGAAATACAAATGGCCAAAAGACACATGAAAAAATGCTCTACATCACTCATCATCAGGGAGATGCAAATCAAAACAACTATGAGGTACCACCTCACACCACAGAGAATGGCACACATCACAAAGAATGAGAATAAACAATGTTGGCGGAAATGTGGAGAGAAAGGAACTCTTATCCACTGCTGGTCTAGTTCAACCTTTATGGAAAGCGATATGGAGATTCCTCCAAAAACTGGAAATCGAGCTCCCATACAATCCAGCTATACCACTCCTAGGAATATACCCTAGGAACACAAAAATACTATACAAAAACCCCTTCCTTACACCTATATTCATTGCAGCACTATTTACCATAGCAAGACACTGGAAACAACCAAGATGCCCTTCAACAGACGAATGGCTAAAGAAACTGTGGTACATATACACAATGGAATATTATGCAGCTGTCAGGAGAGATGAAGTCATGAAATTTTCCTATACATGGATGTACACGGAATCTATTATGCTGAGTGAAATAAGTCAGAGAGAGAGAGAGAAAGATGCAGAATGGTCTCACTCATCTATGGGTTTTAAGATAAATGAAAGACATTCTTGCAATAATAATTTTCAGACACAAAAGAGAAAAGAGCTGGACGTTACAGCTCACCTCAGGAAGCTCACCACAAAGAGTGATGAGTTTAGTTAGAGAAATAACTACATTTTGAACTGTCCTAATAATGAGAATGTATGAGGGAAATGGAATGCCTGTCTAGAGTACAGGTGGGGGTTAGGTGGTGAGGAGTGAGATTTGGGATATTTGTGATGGTAGTGTTGCACTGGTGATGGGTGGTGTTCTTTACATGACTGAAACCCAAACACAATCATGTATGTAATCAAGGTGTTTAAATAAAATATAAGAAAAAAAAGAAATTGAGGTTAAGAAAGATGAAAATATGGGCCAGAGTTGTGGCGCAATCGGTAAGGAGTTTGCCTTGCCCATGCTATCCTAAGAAGGACCAGGGTTCGGTCCCTAAACGTTCCATATGGCCCCCCAAGCCAGGAGCTATTTCTGAACGCTGCTGGGTGTGGCCCAAGAACCAAAAAATAAAAAGAAAGATGGGGACCGGAGAAATAGCATGGAGGTAAGGCATTTGCCTTGCATGCAGAAGGTCATTGTTTCGAATCTTGGCATTCCATATGGTCCCCCGAACCTGCCAGGGCTATTTCTGAGCGTAGAGCCAGGAGTTACCCCTGAGAGCTTTTGGGAGTGACCCAAAAAACAAAATAAAACAACAACAAAAAAAAGAAATAGAAAAAAAAAAAAGAAAGATGAAACGATCTGTTTAGTCCTAGACAAACAATACTGGTGGTGAGACCCATATATTGCATTTGTCTAAAATTCCTGCTCAAACCCCTGGTATCACATCTCTTTCCCTAATTACTTTCAGAAGTCACTTCATAGACCAGAAGCTTCTGAGCTCAATGGTGTTTTCTAACCCACCCCTCTTGGCCCTTACCAAAATATTTTTTCAAAGTTATTCATGAGGGAAAGGGAAGTTTTACTTTAGACCTGGTTAAACTAAGATTTATCTAACCCCCTTAACTAAGATTACTAAGAGAAGTATCCTGAATCCCACTTAAAAAATAAGATTTTACCATAGCAAGACTCTGGAAACAACCAAGATGCCCTTCAACAGACGAATGGCTAAAGAAACTGTGGTACATATACACAATGGAATATTATGCAGCTGTCAGGAGAGATGAAGTCATGAAATTTCCTATACATGGATGTACACGGAATCTATTATGCTGAGTGAAATAAGTCAGAGAGAGAGAGAAAAACGCAGAATGGTCTCACTCATCTATGGGTTTTAAGAAAAATGAAAGACACCCTTGTAATAATAATTTTCAGACACAAAAGAGAAAAGAGCTGGAAGTTCCAGCTCACCTCAGGAAGCTCACCACAAAGAGTGATGAGTTTATTTAGGGAAATAACTGCATTTTGAACTGTCCTAATAATGAGAATGTATGAGGAAAATGGAGAGCCTGTCTAGAGTACAGGCGGGGGTCGGGTGGGGCGAAGGGAGACTTGGGACATTGGTGATGGGAATGTTGCACTGGTGATGGGTGGTGTTCTTTACATGACTGAAACCCAAACACAATCATGTATGTAATTAAGGTGTTTAAATAAATTTATAAAAAAAATCAAAAAAAAAAAAACTCTTCAGTGTCAACATATATGCAAACTCTATTGACTACTAATGCTGTGCTTTAAGGGAATGATTACACGTTGACTGAAAAAGCCTGGTTTTAAAGCTTCAGGCCATAATTCTATTTTTATTTGCTTACTTCTTTTCATTGTAGAATATCTTTTGAATCTATGTTAATTTCCCCAAATGACTATTCTACTGTGTATCTTTTCTTAGAGACTCATAAATATGCCCAATTTTTTTCTTTTGGTAATGTTTAATATGCATACTTTTCTTTATAAAAGCTGGCTTAAATAAATTTAGTAGCTCAACAAAAAAAATAAGATTTTAATGAATATGCATTTTTCCCTTAACTAATAATAGGGATTTATCATATACTTATAAGTATATAGAGAGATCTATGCAAGAATACCCAATTTATATTAGGGCACAAACAAAAAAAGTCTCGAATAATCAAATAGTTGATTTAAGCACAGCTCATTCATAAAAGTAAATACTAAGTTATAAAGTAGGCATTTGTATTTCATTTTTGGTTTTGGTGAAAAGCTAGTCCAGACTTTGATTTCTGTTTAAATAAAGGCGGCTCCTCTGATTTTATAGTTTACACTTTGCACCTGACTTCAGCAGCAGCAACAATATATTAAAAGGTAAAGTTAAAATGGCATTTCTCTTTGGTTGACATTGAGGTTTTAAAAAATTATTATTAAATATACTCAACAAAGGAAAGTGAGCACTATGTTTAAAGTAAGAAAAACATCTGTGAGCTATGAATGTAACAGAACATCATTATGGTAAGTGGAGCCAATAATGTTTGATTCTTCTCTGCTTTTAAGTCCAGATATAGGCACAAATCTAGTTTAAATGGTATAGAAAATTAAAATTGTGAAGTAATTCAAGAGTGCAAGCAAAATACTATATGTCAGACATTATAGTGGAGAGTTTCTACCACTTGTAAATAGATGCACACTGAGAATCGAGTAAAGCTACCAAAATAGTAAATTCAATGAGAGTGTGTACAAAAGCAACTCCATTAATGAGCTTTGCTTACTCAATAAAATACATTGGTAAATCCTATTAACTTTTGCCTATAAACATAAAAAGTAACCAATTTTTCAACTTAACATGAACCATCTGTAAAACAAGTTGTTTAGTGGGTATCTACATGATGTTACTATTCTTGTTTATTCAAGGGAGTAAGCTTTGTTAACATAAATTTGTCTTAGTTAATAATAGCACTGCCACTGAAAGAACAGAAACTGGCAGAACAGAAGAACAAAGGATAAAGAAAACGTTGACAATATAAGATGTGAAGAAGGCAAAAAAAGAAAAAAATATTGATCTTAAAGTCCAAATAAAAAGGCCAAACACATCCATAATTAGAATGTCAATGACATAAGTTTGCCTTTTTAATTTTCTTAAGTTTAGCATAAAGAAAAAAACTTGTTTCCAAAGTTTGTATACGAAAATAAGAGAAATAGGAAAATTATAAGGATATGAAAATAAATTTCAAATCGTGATTTTATTGCTAACTTGCTTTGTAACTTAAAATGTATATAAACCTGTTCTATACTTTCTTTTAATAAACAGAAATTATTATACCTGTACTGATTCTCTGTTCATGAAAGAACTGAATAATGTGACAATGAAATAAAGACAATACCTGTTCTTTAAAATAAAAGAAAAAAAAAAGAAATTTATTAACTAAGAACCAAAGAAATCTAGTGTAGTGATACTAACAGAAATCAGAATATAGCTTTAAATAAAAACTTAATTACAAAGTTGTCCATGATTGAGTCTCAGTCACACATGTACAACTACCCTTAACTCATACAAATTTCTCACCAACAGTCACAGTCCCCCTTCCAACATCCTTCTGCCTTCTCCCCTGCCTGCCTCTGTGGTAGACATTCTTCTCTCTCTGTCTCTCTTTCTCTTGTCCTTTATTTATTTAAGGCACCATAATTTTCAATACTGTTATGAAGATTAATTATACATATCACTTTATGTCATTTTATCACAGTTCTTGTCCAGAGTGATTATTTCCAACTAATATTTTCACGGTGAGCCCATCCCTGCCCTAACTTCATTCCCTTGTTATTTTTAGCAAGCTTCTTACCATGGACTGCTTTTTTTTTTTTCCTGGACCTTGTCTCTATTGTCTTTGGACACTATTACCATACTATCCTTTTACTTTTACTATACTCCATAGTGTAAACAGTGAATGGATAATTAGATATAAGAGCTAGAGAGAGGTAGCTGGAGCACCTGCCTTGTATATAGAGGCTGGGTTTTATCCCTAGGACCTCATAGTGTCCTCAGTACAGAGCCAGAGGTAGCCCCTGAGCACTACCAAGTGAGGCTCAAATACAAAATAAAATAAAGGAAAATGAAGCAAAATGACAAAAGTCTTTAAATCAAAATGCCGATTAAAAAAGAAAGAAAAGTTGAATAGATACATACTCATTCTAATTATTGCTGCTTTGGAGGATTGTGGCAGTGAATGATACTAAAAGGAACTTGCATATTATACACATGTTTAATTTCTTTAAAGATCTTAAGCAACTGTTAAAATTACCATAATAATTAATTTTGATAAATACTGCATCAAATTACATTAACTTAGTATACCTCTGTATTAAAATTATGTGGTGATAATAGAATGGAATGTGTAAAACAATCTCATTTTAATAAGAAATATATATGATATCATTAATGCATAGAAAAACAAGAAAGAATATTTCTAATTAATTTCTAATTAGTTAAAATGGGATTATGGGGTCAAGAATGGGATATAAGAATATGTCACTCCATTGCTATAGAGCTCTCACATACATTAATTTTCATCTTACATTTAACTTTTTAAAAATATTTCTACATAAAATAGGAGAAAAGGGAAAAGTAAACTGCCTTGTAAAAAGAATATTTAAAATTTAATTTAAAATTATTTTGATTGGACCATTGCTTTTTTCTTTCTAAAAATACTTTAAATACAAACACACAATACTTAAGAATGAATCTCTTTAAAGACATTTTCATGATTTTTGTCATAATAGTTTCTTTTCCAAGGAAGTAGTTTAAAAGTATATATTAATTTAAAGACATATTTTGACATTTCCTTTTATTGCCAACTATAATTTCCTCAGAGAAAAAGAGAAGTCAACACATGTCTAGCTTGTTGCTAACTTAAGTTCAATATCTTTTCAAGATTTCAGATGAGACTATAAAGTGAATCGTTTTTTAAAGAATAACATCAGAGATTCTACTCAATCTAATTTCACTCTTAAAGTCTGATTTTCTAATTTGCAAGGTAACTGTGAGTTAAAGACAAAATTAAAAATACAGAGAAAGATGGGTACAGATTTTTATCAAGGCTTGTCGGCAAAATACCTATTTAATGTGTTATTTTTATTTTTTTTCGGATGGGGATTTCTGCCTCTCTCTCTCTCTCTCTTCTCTCTCTCTCCTACCTCTCTCTCTCTCTCTCTCCCTCTCATTTTCCTCCCCTCTCTCCTGTCTCCAATGTTGAATGTTCTTTATTCTACAAATTCTACTGAGAATCCTCCCTTCCAAGAGAGTGCTTTAAAATTTTCAGTTTTGTTTTCTATCCAGCATGATTTCTTGTTTACACACCAGAGAGGAAACGAAAACTAGTCATTTCTCAACTCTATGGATGCAACTTAGTATTTTCAAAAATACTATTTTTTGGGGAGAAGCATTTATAGAAGGTTGGGGATATCTATATTGCAACCCTCAATTGGTTTAATGGTTTTAATGGTAGATTTCTGGGGCCCAAATGAATGAACTCAAACACTCTTGGAAGGGATAATTTAAACTGTTCCATGTCAGCTGCCTAAATACTGCAGTCAGAGTCACTGCCCTAGTGACTGCCTGGGGTATCTGAATACAGTCCTTGATTGCACTATAGACAGTAGGCAGGAGGATAGGGGATCACATTCAGGGAAGGATAAAAAAGAATTAGCAGTCAAAATTTGATAACGTCATAAGATAAAGCATTTCAGGCAGAAAAAGAGAAGGTAAAGCATTTAGTAGAAACTGAACAAGTGAGGTGGGTTAAAAAGAGAGAAAGCTAGGCTTAAGGATAGAGTTAGTTGTGATTGTATAAATTCTTGGGTTTCATGCAAGAATTACAGAAATGTGGAGCTACTGCCCATCTTTAAGCTGACAATGATATGATCATATCAGGCTGAAAAATAGAGAACTATGGTAGATTAGTTGAAGCAAGGAGAGACAAGAAGAAAAGGAAGTAATGTGGTATGCATGGAATTCTGTCAGTAACAGCACTGCAAACTAAAGTGCATAAAAGGAGAAAAAAGTGGGGGAAAAAAGGAGCAAGAGAAAGAAAAAAAAAAGTGAATGCCAGAGAGGCAAGCTGATGGGGTGAGGGTTGGATGATGGGCGGGTAATTGTGGAAAGTGGTGATGCAAAATGAACATTGGTTCATTGGTGAACGAACAGGTGTCAGAACATTGTGTGACCCAAACTTAAGTATCAACAACTATATAACTTTATGTATCACAGTTTGTTCTAAATAATTTTTATTAGCCCAATATGATTTACAAGTCTTTCGGTTATATATAAGGTACATAGTGACAGTGAATTAGGGGAATTCCCACCACCAGTGTTGACTTTCCTCCATACCTGTTCTCAGTATGCAACCCATACTTTCACCCTTAGCTTCTTGGACTGCCAGGGTAGCAGTTCTCTTTTGTGTATAGCTTGTTGTAGTTTGGGTCTCATTATTTTATCGCTGACTTTGGGTTGGGTACCCAGGTCTTATCATTCTTTATTTCCACTCAATGCTCATGAGGCTACTTGCCTCTTGTACCATCCACTTTCTTTTTTCTTAATTTGTAAGAAGACATAGAAGAAATATGAGGCAGAAAACTATAGATTGTGTTCTATGGTTCTGTTAAAAAATAACATACAAAACAAAACAAAAAAAAATAGAAAGAAAGCAGGTAGCTGGGAACCCATGTCTAGAAAAGCTATAAATATAAATTTAAAAGAAGAAAAAGAAAAAGAAAAAGAAAAAGGGGCACGTGGCAAGGTTTGTGTTGTTGGTGGTGTTTTTTTGTTGTTCGTTTTGCTTTGTTTCGTTTTGCATAGGCACAGTATGTATTGGGAAATTGAAAGGAAATTACCTTGGCCTAAGAGACACAGGTGTCTCTACCATTGAAGCTTATTGTCTGAGACTAACCAAAGGCTCCAGACATGTTCATTGTTGGACCCCCAAGGTCTTTCTTTATAGTGCCTGAAAATGTTCTGCAGTTATGGTTGTCAAAGTCAGTCCTCTGTAATTAGAGATCTTGGTTTTTACACAGGTCTTAAGATGAAGTCGAGAATAGAGTCTCTATGGTTCCAGATGTTCTGCTGAGTTACATTTGTGATAGTCAGTCTTCCATATTTAGAGATCTTGGTTTTTGCACAGATCAAAGTACAGAGTGTCTTCTAAATTCACCTCACCATTATTTGATAAGGTAGGGCAACTGCCTTGCTCGCGTTAGTCTGGAATGAATCGCGGTTTAATACCCCAGCGTCCCATATGGTCCCCAAAGTCAGGAGAGATTTCTGAGCGCATAGCCAGGAGTCACCCGTGAGCATTACTGAGCCCCCCCCCCAAAAAAAAAAGCAAAAAAAAAACACAAAAAGCTGGAGTGGCCATATTAATATCAGATGACACAAACTTTAGATTCAGAAAATTATAAAGGACAAAGATGGTCATTTCAAACTAATCAAAGTATGTGTACAGCAGGAAGAAATCACTCTCCTAAACATATACACACCACTAAGGGACCAGCAAAGTATTTAATAAAATTGTTGACAAACCTGAAAGACATCAATAGCAACACAATAATAGAGGGAGACCTCAACACTGCCTTGTCACCCTTTGATAGGTCAACCAGGCTGAAACCTAACAAGAATATACTAGCTCTGAAAAGAGAAATGGAAGAAAGAAGACTTATATATATATATATTTCTTCCATTTCTCTCTCTCTCTCTCTCTGTCTATATATATATATATATATATATATATATATATATATGGCATTCCATCTCCAGAAAAATGGATACACATTTTTCTCCAATGCACATGTGTCATTTTTTAGGATACACCACATGCTGGCCCATAAAAAACGTATCTCCATGAAATCAAGAGGATAGAAATTGTACAGTCTACCTTCTCAGATCAAAAGGCACTAAAATTAGAAGTGAACTACAAAGGGTCACAGAAGAAAAAACTTTTAACACCTGGAAATTAAACAACACACTACTGAACAACCAGTGGGTCAGAGATGAAATCAAAGAGGAAATCAAAACATTTCTGTAAACAAAGGATATTGAAGACACAAACTATCACAATTTATGGGACACAACAAAAGTGGTACTAAGAGGAAAATGTATAGCTTTGCAAGTATGCATCAGAAAGGAAGAAAGGGCCTACATAAATAGTTTAATGGCACAGATTTTAAAATTATAAAATGATCAACAAAAGGAGCCCAAAATAAGTAGGCAGAAGGAAATAATTAAGCTTAGAGTAGAAATCAATGAAATGGAAATAAAAAAATATTAAAAAAACAACGAAAGCAAAAGTTGGTTCTTTAAAAAAATAACCAAGATTGATAAACCATTAGCAAAACTCACAAAGAAACAGCAAGAGAGAAACGTAATAAGTCGGATTAGAAATGAAATGGGTCAGATCACTACAGATACTGCAGAGATTCAAAAGGTAATCAGAGACTACTTTGAGAAACTTTATGCTACAAAGTTGAGAACCTGAAAGAAATGGATAAATTCTTGGACTCCTACAATCTTCCACTGTTTTAAACAAGGATGACCTAGCATATATAAACAGACCCACCACTACTGAGGAAATTAAAAGAGTTATGAAAAGTCTTCCCAAAAACAAAATCCCAGGACCAAATGGATTCACTAACAAATTCTTTCAAACCTTTCTAGAGGAATTACACACAATCCTTTTCAGGCTCTTTCATGAAACTGAAAAATCAGTAACACCCCCAAAAGTTTTTATGAAGCTAATATCACCCTGATACCAAAACCAGACAGATGTTGCAAGGAAAGAAAACTACAGACCAATATTCCTGATGAACACAGTTCCAAAGATTCTCACAAAATTCTGGCATATAGGATACAATGCCTCATCAAGAAGGACATATACCATGACCAAGTAGGATTCATTCCAGTAATTCAGGATGGCTTAACATATGTAAATCAATCAACATAATACACCATATCAACAAAAAGAAAAATAAAACCCATATGATCATATCAATAGATGCAGAAAATGCAATTGATAAGATCCAACACCCATTCTTGATAAAAACTCTTATCTAGATGTGAATGAAAGGAACTTTTATTAATATAGTAAAAGCCATCTAACAAAAGCCAATGACAAATATTATTCTCAATGAAGATAAACTATAAGCCTTTCCTTTAAAATCTGGTACAAGAAATGACAAATATTATTCTCAGTGAAGATAAACTATAAGCCTTTCCTTTAAAATCTGGTACAAGAAAAGGCTGCCCTCTCTCACCACTCCTATACAACATAGCGATTAGGCAAGAAAAAAATATCAAGGGCATCCAGATAGAAAAGGAAGAAGTCAAGCTCTCACTGTTTGCAGATGACATGATACTATATTTAGAAAACCCTAAAGACTCTGCCAAAAAGCTTCTAGAAACAATAGATTCATATAGTAAAATGGCAGGCTATTAACATGCAAAAATCAATGGTCTTATACACCAATAATGATAGAGAAGAAACGAACATTAAAAAAATAACCCCATTCACATTAGTGTCACACAAACTCAAATATCTTAGAGTCAACTTAACTAAAGATGTGTACGAACTATACAAAGAATGCTACAAAACACTGCTTTAAGAAATAAAACAGGATGCAAAAAAATGGAGACACATACCCTGCTCATGGATTGGCAGTATTAACATCATTAATGCAATCCCTCTAAAGATACCCATGATACTCTTCAAAGAAGTGGATAAAACACTCCTGAAATTCATTTGGAACAATAGACACCCACGAATAGCTACGGCAACCCTTGGGAAAAGGAGTATGGTAGGCTTCACTTTCCCAAACTTTAAATTGTATTACAAAGCTATAGTCATTAAAATATGTGGTACTGGAATAAAGACAGACCCTCAGATCAGTGGAATAGATTTCAGTATTCAGAAAATGTGCCCCAGATATACAATGAATTAATCTTCGATAAAGGGGCAAGAAATGCTAAATGGAGCACAGAAAGCCTCTTCAACAAGTGGTGTTGGAGCAACTGGTCAGCCACTTACAAAATAAATGAACTCAGACCTCCATCTAACACCATGCACAAAGGTCAAATCCAAATGGATAAAAGACCTTGATATCAAACCTGAAATCATAAGGTATATTGAAAAACACTTAGGTAAAACACTCCATGAGTCTCCAATGAGACTAAAGACATCTTCAAGGTGGAAACAGCACTCTCTATACAAGCGGAAACAGAGAAAAACAGACAGGACTATATTAAGCTGAGAAGCTTCTGCACCTCAAAGGAAATAGTACCTAGAATACAAAAGCCACCCACAGAATGGGAGAAACTATTCTCTCAAGGGGCTAATATCTATGATATACAAGTTGCTGACAGAAATTAACAAGAAAAAAAATCTTTTTTTTCTCCCCTCCCTCCAAGAAAAAAATCTTACCCCATTAAAAAATGGGGAGAAGAAATGAACAGACAATTTCTCAAAAAAGATATACAAATGGCCAAAAGGCACATGAAAAAATGTTCTACATCACTAATTATCAGAGAGATGCGTCTCAAAACAACAATGAGGTTCCATCTCATGCCATAGAGACTGGCACACATCACAAAGAACAAGAACAATAAGTGCTGTCAGGAATGTGGAGAGAAAGAAACTCATTCACTGCTGGTGGGAATGCTGTCTAGTCCAGCCTTTATGGAAACAATATGGAAATTCCTCAGAAAACTGAAAATTGAACTCCCATATGATTCAGCTATACCACCCCTAGAGATATATACCCTAGGAATAAAAAATGTAATACAAAAACCCTTTCTTCACACCATATCAATCGCAGCACTATTTACAATAGCCAGACTAGAAACAACCAATGGGGCCTTCAACAGATGAATGGCTAAAGAAACTGTGGTTCATATACACAATGAAATATTATGCAGCCATCAGGAGAGATGAAGTCATAAAATTTTCCTATATGTGGAATTTATTATTATTATTATTATATAGGAATTATTATTCCTATATGTGAAATAAGGCAGAGGGAGAGAGACACACACAGAACAGTCTCATTTATCTATGGGTTTTAAGAAAAATAAAAACATTATTGTAATAATGCCCAGAGATGAGGGCAAGAATTGGCTCACAATATAAAGCTCACCTCAAGGAGGGGTGAGTGCCGTTAGAACTCTAAAAACCACTATGACAATGTTAATGAGTGAGAGAAAAAGAATGCCAGTCTCGAATACAGGCAGGGGGTGTGGATGGAGGGAGGTCGGGTGTATTGGTGGTGGGAATGTTGCACTGGTGAAGGGTGGTGTTCTTTTTTGAGTGAAGCCCAACTACAGTCATGATTGTAATCACAGTGTTTAATTAAAGATATGTAAAAATATAAAATAAAATAGTAACAGAAAAATACTAAGAATGGTAGCACAATCAATCTTCCTGCCTCCATGAATTCATCCATCGATTACAATTTACTAAACATCTATTATGTCCACATCTGAGTTCATCCTGGATATACTGATAACCAGCTGTCTTTGAAGAATTTCTGGACCAGTGGTTGGAACTGAAAGTAAACACATAATTGTACTGTAGTCTGGCAATAAAAGTGGTAGGTAAATATATTGCCATTCTTCACATATAAATTGGTGATTTCTTAATTTGCATATATTAAAATATGATTATATCAATGAGACAAATATTATAAGAAAACTGATCTCTGACAATAAACATTTAAAAACAGACCCAGGATTAGCCAGCTGTATGCTTTCTAGCATATCCTGCCTCTCCATGCAGGAAATCATTCTAACTGCTTGGATTGTATTACCAGTTGTTACTACATTATCATATTACAAAATTCTCTTTTTCATAACTTAAAACCAAGGTGAATAATTTCCCCCTCCATACTGTTACATCTAGAGACTAGCTTCAATAACCACCATCTTAATTTAAAGTTTCCCTTCAAACATGATTACTTTTGCTTACCTGGCTTCCATTAACTTTGAAACTCAATTGATAAAATGGATTTATTTTCTTACATACTTTCTCTGTACTGATAGGCACCTTTCTGGCTGCAGAGTCTAGTTGCATGTGATAAATTTGAGTCCCTCAGCAGAATTTGATACTGTGGATCACACCTGACCTCTTGAATCTTTATATCTGTCCTTTTGCTAAAAGGCTCTCCCTTATTCTCTCACCTCTTTCATTTATTCTAGTGGTTGTTTTTTTTAAGACACAAAATAATAAGATGACAAAAATGTGCTTAGTCCTGCATCTGTACATGGCAACTGCAGTTTGTTAGCATGATTAGTAAACTTAAATGCTAGTTAGAATGATTCTTATTACTCTCTGGATTTTTAGCTATGAATGAGTTACCAGAGAGTTGGAGTGTGAGGACATCCCAGAAGAAGTAGCACAGGATTAGTACAGGTGATTAATGGTCAGTCTCATGTTTGGGAAAATTTGGCATAATATGATTGTGTTGCTTGGGTTGAGAGATGGAGGAATGCAGAAACAGAAAGTAATGGCCCACACTATCTTGCTTGCTAAGGTTTGGGGTGGGATGTTGCTACATTTTAGGAAGGGATTGGAGCCTGACAAATGATAAACTGCAAGTGGAGATATCAGGCAAACAGTAGCTGCAGAAATCTAAGTGAGACAAGAGACTGGACAGAAAAAGGCAATTAATTTTGGGGGACATTATTGGGTATATTACTCAATTATTCAAAGATCTAAAGGATGTGAAATCAATTGTGTAAAGTAGAGAGGGAAAGGAAAGACTCCAGTGCTGTTTGTGTCATTCATAAAAACTAGAAATACAGGAGAAAAATTAGGTTAAATTGCAAAGGGTTCCACAGTTATTTGATTTGCTGCTCCTTTCTATAGAAAAATTGCCCAACATCCTCCTAAAAATCTACCTTCTTTAAAGAAAAAAACACCAAAAGTTCCACAATTGTCCTTGAGATTGATACTACCATCAATTAAATTGTTCCTTCCCGGGCCCGGAGAGATAGCACAGCGGCGTTTGCCTTGCAAGCAGCCGATCCAGGACCAAAGGAGGTTGGTTCGAATCCCAGTGTCCCATATGGTCCCTCGTGCCTGCCAGGAGCTATTTCTGAGCAGACAGCCAGGAGTAACCCCTGAGCACCGCCGGGTGTGACCCAAAAACAAAACAAAAAAAAAATTGTTCCTTCCTACCCCCCAGCACACACACTCTTATGAGGGCAGTATTAATTGACTTTGGGAAATTCGGGGTTATAAGAGGGACTTACTGCTCTGCTCTGTCCTCAGTTGCTTTGGTTCTTTTTAAAAGCTACATTCATGCTGTTATGTACCAATATTATTTTTCTCTTCTTATAGAAAAATCCTTGTTTAAATAAATAGATTCCACACATAGCTAATTTATTTGACTTTCCATAATGATAGCACAAGGATTTAATGGAGTTTCCCTTTTCACAGAGATGTCAAGGGAGATGATGTTTTGAACAAGGTAATGAAGCCTTCCTCAGAGAATTAATCAAACACTTCCTGCTTATAGTTTGTCTTCTGAATATTGAAGTAAATCTAGACCATATTGCTTCTTATATGCACTGACATTGTATAGAACTCTTGAAATATGTTTTCTGGCCCCATGTTAGATAAACGACACCAGTTAGATTTGTTGTGGGTGGGTATAGGGAGTGCCTGGAGCTATGAAATTTGACTCTTGGAACATTGTGGAGAGTGTTCCAGTGGCCCACAATGCTGTAGTCCACTACCTTCTACCCACAGGACTAAAGTCAACTTAAGCTATTTATGAATTCAACTTGTATTAACAGGATCATTTGGCAGCTTTATTTATTTATTTATTTATTTATTTTGGTTTTTGGACTACACCCAGTGGTGCTCAGGAGTTACTCCTGGCTCTGTGCTCATAAATCACTCCTGGTAGGCTCGGGGGACTATCTGCCAGAAATTGAACCCTGGTCTATCCCAGGCCAACTGCATGCAAGGCGAACACTCTACCTCTATGCTATCACTCTGGCCCCCCATTTGGCAGCTTTAATAATGCAAAGAACCCTATGGCTTGTGGTGGTGGTGGTGAGTGTAAGTGTGATCCTGAAAATCATCCCTCTGAATAAGCAATTCTTAAAAAAAAGGGGGGGAGGGATGACCACAAAGCTTTGTAACACACTTCTTGGGACAGTGAGCCAGATTGTGGAACATCATAGAGGAATTGAAGGAGAATTGAACTAGATTTAGTTCAGTTCTCTAAGGTTCAAAAAAGAGAGCTAATTTTCTCTCTGTGTCTATTTTCAGGGATTCTCTTGGCTTCACTGACTAATAAAAGTCTACCAACTATTTTATTTCTTTTTACAGAGTTGAGTTTAAACTCAGCATTTGGGTGATTGCTGCTTGGTGCTGTGTCTTGGCTTATTACAAACAGTACATTTGTCTTTGCAAGTGAAAGAGTGTCATGGCCTCTGGGGATCTGTGACACTGCACATCAAGGTGTGCATTGCCAGCTCTAATGACTCAGTTTTTTGAATTCTATGTGTGAGGGATACCAGGCTTTTTTGAAGCTGGAGGCTGCTCGGAGGTTCACTCCCAGGAGAGGGCCCTGGTGCATGAGAAGTCTTGTCATACTGGGCAGCTGGAATCTGCGCATGTGAACACCTCAAAAGGTGAATGTCCTTGGTACATAGAGAATGCCTGGCCCTGAATAGAGGTCTAATAAATAGGTGCAGTGCTATGACAGCACATATTCAATCTCAGTCCAATTTTTGTTTTCCTAATTTTGAGCCACACTTAGCAACACTCAGGGCTTACTCCTGGTGGGAATCAGAGAACCATATGGGATGCCATGGATCAGACTGAGGTCAGCTATATGCAAGGCAAACACCCTACTTGCTGTACTATTGTGTTGGTCCTTCAGTTTCTTTTCTTTTTTTTTGTTTGTTTATTTGTTTTGTTTTGTTTTGGGAACACACCAAGGTGTGCCCAGGCTTATTCCTAGCTCTGTGGCCAGGGATCATTACTGGTGGTGCTCAAGAAATAACTTGGAGCTGGGGTTGGAAAACAAGTAGGTGATGATCAAGACATGTGTATTCACTGTACTACCTGGCTGTTCTTACTATACTATCTTAGATTACTTTTACCACAGCCACCAGCTGTCTCTACATTAAAGATGCTATGCAAGTTCTTAAAAATCATTTGTGCATGAATGTGTATGATTTCAGGTATTTGGTTTCCTTGTGGCTCAAATTAAGGATGAGTTTCTCAAAATAATGACATGGAAGGTAATCAATTTCTTCAGAAATGTAAAGGAAAAGTTTTACCTACCCACTTATTTTTTGTTTGTTTGTTTGTTTTTTGAAGAGTGGGTTTCTTGGGTTGGTGCTCTGAGTTCTGGGTACCACTCTTGGTAATGCTGGGCATTTGATCTTGGAATTTAGACTCCATGGTTTCTATTGATTGTAGTTCTATTGATTGAACTCAGGGACTCAAGCACGCCAGATATATGCTCCAGCCTATTGAGTCATCTGTCATTTGGCCCATACTTTTTTTTTTTTGTCACACCCAGCAGCGCTCAGGGGTTCCTCCTGCTCTACTCTCAGAAATAGCTCCAGGCAGGCTCAAGAGACCATATGGGATGCCAGGATTAGAACCAATGACCTTTTGCATGCAAGGCAAATATCTTAACTCCGTGCTATCACTCCGGCCCCAGCCATAGTTTTTTTTTGATAGTTGAGTTTTTTTTATTAATTTTTTATTTTTTAATTATGAGAACAAAGATGCAAAGAAAGAGGACAAGGTAGAGTTATAGTGGAAGGACAATCACCCATAAACAGAATTCTCAATAGTCCCATTGCTGATAACTTTGAACTATCAGCCAAAGAACATTAAGAAAAATAAAACAGAACCCATGTACAATTACTTTGTCCCTCAAATCCCCATATTGTAGTACATAATATTTCTTAGCAGCACACAAAGCAATCTAAAGCCATAAAACTTATGTAACTCCTTAAATATTGAAGGCAAAGTACTTTTTTACATTTCCATGCACATGCATATTAGTTTAAGTTAACCTCAAAAGTTTAAGTGGGTTGCTTTTCTTAAAGATTAGAGTCAAAGGAGCACAGTAAAAACGGTGTTAGAGTGGCAATTATTGTTTGCATAAGCCCACCAAAATAGAAGGGACATGTAAAGGAAAAGGCCTTGACCTTAATACAAGGAGACTCTACCCCTGAACTTTCCTGGCATAAGACCAACTCTAGGCGCCAGGAAAACTAGTTTTGTCCAATCAGGTCATTGTCTGTAGTGCCAATACACTTTTATTTTTCACACAGTCTCTGTTGTTGGTATCATGTTTCTGTATTAAAGATCCTGGAATCTGCATATCCTACATTGCAGACAGGATGGTGCAGAGCGTCCTCTCATTTCTCCTCACAATTAAAGGGCAATGCAGAGAACCCTGTCCTGTAAGCAGGTTGTTGTTGTTGTCTAGTCTTCTTAGTGTTAAGGGAAGTCTCCTTTGAGCATGTCGATGTCAGAGCAGTGGTAGGGTCTTCCCTGGTAGAGGATTGCTTCCAGGTGTTGTTATAAAAAACCTTGGATGTTTCGCAGATAGCTTCCCTGGTTCAGGGATGAATGGAGGATGCCCATTCTTCTGAGGCCTGTGCCAGGACATCATACCAATGTTCAGGGTGTAAGGTCCCATTGCACTACAAGATTTGTGTGTTCCAATCTCTATTAGAAAAGAACTTATTTGTATGTATAGTATTTTTCCATTTTAATGTGCCTATGCAAACAAGGTGCACCCCCCTGGGGGAATTTTTTTTAAATATTTATATGGAGTTTTTAATCCATATTAGAATTCAATCGTAACTTGACCATAAATTTAAACAGATACCATCTTTCGAGACATACATTCTAATAAATGTACCATGTGGCGTTATCGGTGCATATAAGGGTCATAAGAACAAGTCAACAATCCCCATGACATGGTTCAATGATAAGCATAAACTGAGGGACTCTTCCACCAAAAATTCCTTATTGAACAGCTCACAAAGAAAAGACAAGTAAACATCTTTCTGGTAAGAGAAAAGGAACATACACAAACTAGCAACCCTGTAAAAAACTCCAGAAAAATAAAATTTATTTCTTGGTTGTCCAGAAGTAAACTACAGAACTTAAAGAACATGGCACTAGGGAACTGTTGTCATTTCCATGGTAAATATATCTACTTGTATCCCATTTCTTTCAAGCTGAAGAGTGAATGTTGGCCAACTAATAGATATCAAAGGATAAATATTGCTGATTTATTATCACTGAACTTTGAAAGCAGAGCAGTAAACTTTCATAGCAGTCTCAAGAGCACTTTGAATAAGGAAGCAGACTAATAAGTGTCCCTTGTCTGTATTGAATACAGTGTCAGCAAACAGTTAAATAAATTTGATTATTTTTACCTTTATTTTTTCCTCCTAATACCATAAAAGGAAATGTTATCTCTTTAGTAGTGGCTAGCATGACATATATTTTCTTGTTGGGTTACTGATCCTCCATAATCAATAATTGTACTCCACTCTAGGATGTGATCTGGTGACAGTATATTGGATTATTCCTTGGTATTCCTTTCCCACCCTAGGGTGGGACCTGATTTTTGTCAATAAAAGCAGGGGTCTGAGGAAGGCAGGGGCTTATTCTTCAGTCTTCCACTAAGCTGCCCTCCATCTTAGGAGCAGAAAGTTTGGGTGGTTTGAATTCCTTGCTTGAGCACTGGATTTCCTGAACCCATTCTTGTACCTCTTCACTGTGTGAATTATTTCTTGCAGAGCTCTACAACTGGAACTGTTTCCCCTATCCTAATTACACAGGGAAATGAAAACTGCCTTTCTTGTATGGGAGCTCAGTGGGAATCAAACCTCAACCAATCTCCTAGAGAATGTGACTCTTCATTTTCTTTTCCTTTTCTTCTTCTTCTTCTTCTTCTTCTTCTTCTTCTTCTTCTTCTTCTTCTTCTTCTTCTTCTTCTTCTTCTTCTTCTTCTTCTTCTTCTTCTTCTTCTTCTTCTTCTTCTTCTTCTTCTTCTTCTTCTTCTTCTTCTTCTTCTTCTTCTTCTTCTTCTTCTTCTTCTTCTTCTTCTTCTTCTTCTTCTTCTTCTTCTTCCAGTTTTTGGGCCACATTTGGTGACGCTCAGGGGTTACTCCTGGCTATGTGCTCAGAAAGCGCTCCTGGCTTGGGGGACCATATGGAATATCAGGAATCCAACCGAGGTCCGTCCTGGATCAGCCACGTGCTAGGAGAATGCCCTACCGCTGTGCTATCGCTCAAGCCCTAATTTAATTTAAAATTTTTTTTCCTTAGACATATTTTTAAATTTAAACACTTTGTTTGCAAGGTTGTTAATAGTTTTTTCCACTAATAAAGTTCACAATTAAATTATAGTCACACAATGTACAACAGCCTTCACCAGTATGCATTTCCTACCACCGATGTCCCAGTTTCCCTCTGATCCTCCCTGAAGCCCTTTTCCCTCCCACCCATCTTCTCCCGCCTGCTTCTGGGGCAGGCATTTAACTCAGGACATATATTTTTTAACAGACTAACAATGATACATATTACATTGCCTGGAGATTTCACTGGAAACACAATTGGAAAAGCAAACAAGGAATAAGCAGCTCTGGGCTTGAAAGTGTTTTGCTTTTAGCCAAGTTATAACAATTTGCTTACTGATACCTGTACTTTATGAATTTAACAAGATGATACTATATGTTAATTTCTGGTGAATGATTAAAAAAATTATAACCATAATATATATCTAGAGATCTTTTGTAATGAATCAGCCCATTGGGTATTTTATGGTAATATCTCTTAATTATTTTAAGCTTATGAGGTTTAAAGTCTAGTATCTGAAAAGAGCTGTATAGTTTCCATCACAAAATTATAATTGATTTATGACTAAGATTCTGAAGCTCTTACTTTCAGAGTTATCTACCTTCAGAATTGAGTGATAATCAATAGCCAGGCTCTGGAAACAACCAAGATGCTCTTCCACAGACGAATGGCTAAAGAAACTGTGGTACATATACACAATGAAATATTATGCAGCCGTCAGGAGAGATGAAGTCATGAAATTTTCCTATACATGGATGTACATAGAATCTATCATGCTGAGTGAAATAAGTCAGTGGGAGAGAGACACACACACAGAATGTTCTCACTCATCTATGGGTTTTAAGAAAAATAAAAGTCATTTTTGTAACAATCATCAGAGACAATGAGAGGAGGGCTGGAACACCAGCTCACTCCATGAAGCTCACCACAAAGAGTGGTGAATACAGGTATAGAAATAACTACACAGAGAACTACCATAATCAAGTGAATGAATGAGGGAACTGTCTGGAGTACAGGTGGGGGTGGGGTGGATGGAGGGAGATTTAGGACATTGGTGGTGGGAATGTTGCACTGGCGAAGGGGGTGTTCTTTACATGACTGAAACCTAATCACAATCATTTATGTAATCAATATGTTCAAATAAAGAAGAAAAAAAAGAGTTGAGTGATAATAAATTAGTATTATTTGTCCTCTCATGACCATGTGATGGTATTTTATTTCTTGTATTCACTCTCGTGGATTCAAGATATGATAAACAAGCAGGCAGTGTTATCACAAAAAGGGAAAAACAAACAAAACAGAATAAGAAGGTACCAATCCATATAACCATATGCATGATCAGACATTTAATGATATGGACTTGATTTATAATAAATAGAACAATCCCTGTAACTAAATAAATTATTAAGTGAAGAGAAAAAATAACAATGCTTTTCTTTATCCAAGTGAAGTGTTTATCCTGCTGATCTTTGAAGAACTGATGATTGGTTAAATATGCACCAGAATATTTCATGTATAAGTTAACCACGTAACTGTTAATAATTTAATTATTCTAGGATATTTGGGGGATATATGCTTATATAACTAGATAGCGTGTTACTTTTGTAAATTTTTGTTAGAATAGCTTACATTGATTCAGTATTAGAATGTTAAATCAGAGGGCAACATTGGAGATAACCAAAGCATTGCCAGTAGACATAGCAGCACACGGTTAGTGCAGTGGACTCTTTAATCAGACTGTCTACATGCTTAGTAATAGCTAGGACTTTGACATGTGGCCTAACAATTTAATGATAAAATTGAGGCATTTTATATTGTTCTCAACATTTGTATCTACTTTTTAATATTTAAAAATTTTAGTGAAGTACAATTAGAATTATATGGGCAGGCGAGGAGGAGAAAGGAAAGGAATACGTGTTTAAGAGAGAGCACAAGCTTGAAAGAAAAACAAGGAGATATAGAGACAAGCAAGCAAGAGGCATGTTCAGGAGAGAAGATGGACTAAAATGTATCTAGGTTTTAAATGAAATTATTCTAGTGAAAGGCTTAAGCATATCAAAGTAAGTGGTCATATTAGTTACTATTTTCTATGATATGTTTGATATTGGTAAGTCCTAAAAAGAGAGACAGGTGCTAATTCAATTCTGTGGACACTATGATCCCATTCAATATTGCAATCTTAATCTCTTAGAAGCAAGTATATTAGTAAACAACCTGCCTTAAATTTACGTTCTACAGCTTGAAGAGCTTGTATCTGGGTGAACAGATCTTATATTCAGGCAATGACTACTTCTACTCACTTTCCTGTGGGCCATAAGGTTATTTTTTAATGTAGTTTATACAAAACTGTTAGCTGCTCTAAAACTCAGGGGCCTTTGCCTTTTCTGGAAGGATGGTGAAATGTTGTCAGGCAACTAGAAGAAAAGATTTAGGTGGCAGCTTGCCAATTTTGTGTGTGGAGGAACAAAGCTCTCAATGTCTTTGCTACTGTGAGAAGTACATTACATCAACAGTTGCAAAAAGACCACGGAAGTTCCCAACAACATAGCTGCTACATCCTTTGAGCTGCTGTCTATTCCCATGTTTTTTCTTAATGAGTAGTTCAGATGTTTTTGCACTAATTTCCTGTAGAAATATTGGGATTGGAGGTAGAGACTCTGCTTGGCTGAGTCTCTCTCTCTCACTGTCTCTCTCTTTCTCTCTCTCTCTCTTTCTTTCTCTCATCACTTGCTCGCTCTCCCTCACTTGCTTTCTCTCTCCCTCACTTGCTCTCTCTCACTCTCTCTCACACTCACTCAGTGAATTGCATACTCACATTCACAAATGTTCTTTATACTTTTTCTTTTACATTGTAAGTGTAACACCTCTCCTGAAGCTATTATAAATTAAAAAAAACAGAAGCAAAACAAAACAAAACAAAAAAAAAAGATACACAGAAACTCTTTATTAGAAAGTGGAAATAAATAAACAGTGACTTGGAAAAAAAAGAAAGTGGACTAAATTTAATAACAATGAGATATACAATGAAGGAAATTTTTAGCTATTTTAAAAAGAAGCAACATTCAAAACCAATTGCTTCAAAGTTGGACTTATTAACAACAACTGACTAATTTTATAGATTTATCAAAATTTCTTATATAACCAGCGATAATGAATTACAATTTGCTATTGACAACACCTATTCATCAGATTATTAGTACTGAATAGATACAAAGGCCAATAGCTTTTATTATTTCTATATATACTCAATTTATTATCAATCTCTATGAAATGCACCTGCCTGGTAATTTACTCTTCATTCTCTCATCTTTCTTCTTGTCCTCAAGAATGTTCGAGTTATCATCACTAGCACCATAAGCTTTCAGCTCATAAAACTCTTAACTTTTGGTTTAGTATAATTTATAATATAGAGGCTGTCCAGTTTTACTTGTCCTTTAATTTCCCATAATAAATTAATCTTTATTCTTTAACCAAGCAAATATTTTATTTTTTAATTAAAAATGTTATGTATTTATTTAATTTTTTGTTTTGTTTTGGGGCCACACCCAACAACACTCAGGTGTATTCCTGGCTATGCACTCAGAAGTCACTCCTGGCAGTCTCAGGGGAACATATGGGATGCTGTGGATAGAACCAGGGTCAGTCCTTGTCAGACCGGGGTCACTTGCATGGAAAACACTCTACTGACTGTGTTATATCACTCTGGCCCTAAATACTTTATTTAAACACCATGGTTACAAAGTTGTTCACAATTGAGTTTCAGTTGTACTATGGACATCCCTTTCACAAATGCACATTTCCCATCACTAATATCCCCAATTTCAGTCCTGACTTCTTAACTTCTCTTTCCTCTCTCTTCTTTTTTAGACACTGCGGTTTGCACTATTGTTAATGAAGGAGTACCATGCATATCACTATTTCCTTTCAGCACACAAGTTCTTGTCAGAGTGGTAAATTTCAACTATCATCGTCATGGTCATAGTGGTCCCTTCTCTACCATAACTGTACTTTTCCATCCACTATTTGTGGCAAACTTTTTACCAATAGTATGTTCTCCTGATCCTCATCTCTGTTGTCTTTGGATATTATTGCCATACTATTATTTATTCCTCTTGTATCACACAAATGAGTAAGATCATTCTATTTCTAGTCCTCTCCCTCTGACTCAGCATAACACTCTTCATATCCATCCATGTTTAAGCAAATTTCATGACTTCATTTTTTCCTAACCACTGAATAGTATTCCATTGTGTAGATGTACCACTGTTTCTTTAGTCGTTCATCTATTCACAGTAATTTGGTTGTTTTCAGCTGGTTATTGAAAATAATGCTGTGAAGAACATAGGAATGCAGAGGGCTTTTCTGCACTGTGATTTTTGGTTCCTAGGGTATATTCCTAGGAATGGTATTGCTGGATCATAAAGAAGCTCAATTTCTAGTTGTATTTTTTTTTTTACGAATATCATATTGTTTTCCAAATGGGCTGGATAAGGTGGCATTCCCACAAACAGTGAATGAGAGTTCCTTTTGCCCTGCATCAGCGCCAGCACAGGTGGTTCTTGTTTTTTGTGACATGTGTCGGTCTCTGTTGTGTGAGAAAATATCTCATTTTTTATTCACATTTCCCCAATAATTAGTGATGTGGAGTATTTTTTCACATACCATTTATTTCTTCTTTGTGGAAATATGTGTTCATTTCTTCTCCACATTTCAGGAATGAAGTTAGATTATTTTTCTTTTAAGACTTACCAGTGACTTGTATATCTTTGATATTAACCCCTTATCAGAAGCTTCTCAGTTAAATGTAGTTCAAGTTGTGTAACTTTTTGATTGGCCAGTGGTGTTTTTTCCTCGAATATATCTTTAATTATAGAGTGTTCTTCCTATATTTTCCTAAGCATCTAATGGTCTGTTATATTTAATTCATTTTGATTTGACCTTTGTGCATAGCACTAAATGGAGCTCTGAGTTCATTAATTGCATATAGTTGATCAGTTTTTCAATACTACTTGTTGAAGAGACTTTCCTTGCTCCACTTTGTATTTCTTGCCCCTTATTTTAAGTATTTTTTACTTTCTGTTTATTTATTGTATGACACTTTTTGAACTTCAATTTTATGGAGGTGTTGTACAGCTCATTTTCCAGCTCATTGGTTTGTCCCCAGCAGCTGTTAATCTGTCTTCCAGCGAGTTTTTCATTTCACCTACCAAGTTTTTCATTTCTGTCATTTCTGTTCAAGTTTTTTCATTTATGCTCTCATATCCTCTTGAATCTTATTCGCTGTCTGTTCCATGGTTTTGTTGAGTTCTTTGAACATCCTCAGCATATCCTTATAGAAGAGGCTATATAAGTGACTTATACTAGTTGGACCTTCAGTACTACTCCATTCATTCACTAAAGGCAGTGGGGTTCTGAATTGTTTTCCCTTTGTGACCTTCACATGTTGGTGGTCTTTAAAAATATGATTTTCTGGATCATTAACTAGAAGAAAAGCAAAGCAGCCACACTTTTCTCATGGAGCCTTTGATCTGGTACAAGACACCTTCCTGGTGAAAGTTGATCAGGCTTCTGGATCTTCTCACTCCTGCCCCCAAAATTGTATTGCCACTTCCTCCCTTGCATTTAAGTCAAAGGATGGAACATCTTCTCAGCCATCAATTTTTTATTTTCTATCCTGTGTTCTCACTCTACATATTCACTTTAGTATTTATTCTACTCACAAACATTGTTAATTTATAACCAAATATCTTCCAATGACTGTACTCTCTTAATATTAAACTTGGTGCTCCAAGCAAATTCAAAGTTCCTGTACTCATTGGTATCCTGGACATGATTCAAACCTATTTTTCCAGAGTTTTTTTTACATCATCTCCACTTTCATTTCTTTTGTTTTTAACCCTTGCACTTTCATTCTTGGGCCTACACTCATCTGTACCCTGAAACTATTCATGGCTTTGTGCTCAGGGATTACTGCTGCTGATGCTTTTGGGGATTTTATGAGATACCAGGGTGCAAACTGGGGTTAATAGATATATGGCAAGTGTCTTATCCCCTGTACTATTTATTTGGGCTTAGGTTAGCTAATTTTTAACACACTTTCATATAAATCATGTTATTTGATTTTCAAGAAAAACTTTCAAGGTACAAATGCAAGTTATAGCCTGGCATTTGTGTCCATTATTTCTGAGCCATAAAATCAACTTCTAACTGCAATACAGGAGTGTGCAAGCACAAACACTTAAGAGTAATACACAATGAAGAAGCTTTTTACCATCAAAGCTAGGATTGTGCCTTTAGTGAACACTACTACTAGAATGTGTACAGGCACAATAACTAAAGGAGGGACACTCTGGGAGCATCATGGCTGAATGTGTAAGTATAGCAACCTGCTATCTTATCCCTGGCAAGCACAATACCCAAGTGTGTGAGGACCACAACCAAATTTATATGAAACTCCCCATTCTTCACAGGAATATCAACAGAGGGAACAGCTGGGCTAAATAAATGAAGAGTGAAGTAAAAATCAGAACAGATAATAATAATAATAGGATAATGTTTTCAATGTAGTAAACAGAGCTTAAGACTCTTTGACTAGAAAAATTTATGCACATCTAACACCTTTCCTGGAAAGAGCAACCTGGTCAAATTGAATGATATCCTCCTTCTAAAGCATTTACCTACTCACGGTTTGACTCCTACACTTTTGCTGTATTTTACCTTATTTTCTGCTCACCTAGAACTTTCCCATCTCTCCAAGGCTCTATTCCTCCTCTGACTGATGAAATTAGATCATACAATAACTTTACATAACAATCTACCTTATTAGACATTTTTACTGCTTAAATAATTATTTACCCAAGTTATTCTTCTTTAAATATTTTCTGATTTTTAACTTTTTTCACATCCCCTCCCCTCCTTAGATTTTTTATCATATAAATGTCATGTATTAAAAAACTTTAGCCTATGTCTTAAATGTCATTTTATTCTCTTATATATTACACATATTAGCTACACAAAAATACTTGCCATGTAAATGTGATATGTGAGATCAAATTTTTCAATGACATACACTTCTTAAATTTTAAATACTGGGGGCCGGAGTGGTAGTGCAGTTGTAGGGTCTATGCCTTGCACAAGGCTGACCTAGGACTGACCATGGTTCAATTCCCCAGTGTCTCATATGGTACCCCAAGTCAGGAGCAATTTTTGAGTGCATAGCCAGGAGTAACCCCTGAGCATCACTGGGTGTGGCTCCAAAACCAAAATAAAAATAAAAATCTTTTTTTAATATCTTTATTTAAACACCATAATTACAAACATGGTTTTAGTTCGATTTCAGTTATAAAAAAGAATACCCCCTTTCACTAGTATATTCTTCCCACCACTAATGCCCTCATCTCATTCCATCCCAACCACCTGCTGATATTCAAGACAGGCATTCTATTTCTCTCACTCACCACTATTGTCATAATTGTTAGTGTAGTTATTTCTTTAACTGCACTCACCACTATTTGTGGTAAGCTTCATTTCTCAATTGTCTCTGGGTATTATTAACATACTGTCTTTTATTTTTCTTAAATCCCACATATGAATGAGACTATTCTGTGTCTATCTCATTCCCTCTGACTTATTTCATTTAGCATAATAGTTTCCATGTTCATCCATGTATAGGAAAATTTTATGACTTAATTTTTCCTTAAGGCTGCATAGTATTTCTTTTTTTAGTAGTACCCTATATATATTAGCTTTCTATGACCATAATAAATGAGTAAAAGAAATAATAATTAAATAATATAGATGTATTTGCTTATTGTTTTGGAGATTAAAAGTCTAAAAATTTATCTTATGGAATAAAATCATGGTAAGGTCCGGGATGTGTTTATCCTGACCCCTTGGTTTATGAGCCCATTTATCTGTCTTCTTTTTTTTCTTTTATTTTTGTCATAGATATTTATTTATTTATTTAACCAACTTTAAACATACATGATTGTGTTTGGGTTTCAGTCATGTACAGAACACCACCCATCACCAGTGCAACATTCCCAAAACCAATGTCCCAAATCTCCCTCCTCCCCACCCAACCCCCGCCTGTACTCTAGACAGGCTTTCTATTTCCCTCGTACATTCTCATTATTAGGATAGTTCAAAATGTAGTTATTTCTCTAACTAAACTCATCCCTGTTTGCGGTGAGCTTCATGAGGTGAGCTGTAACTTCCAGCTCTTTTCTCTTTTGTGTCTAAAAATTATTATTGCAAGAATGTCTTTCATTTTTCTTAAAACCCTTAGATGAGTGAGACCATTCTGCATCTTTCTCTCTCTCTGACTTATTTCACTCAGCATAATAGATTTCATGTACATCCATGTATAGGAAAATTTCATGACTTCATCTCTCCTGACAGCTGCATATTATTCCATTGTGTATATGTACCACAGTTTCTTTAGCCATTCATCTGTTGAAGGGTATCTTGGCTGTTTCCAGAGTCTTGCTATGGGAAATAGTGCTGCAATGAATATAGGTGTAAGAAAGGGATTTTTGTATTGTATTTTCGTGTTCCTAGGGTATATTCCTAGGAGTGGTATAGCTAGTTGTATGGGAGCTCGATTTCCAGTTTATGGAGGAATCTTCATATTGCTTTCCCTAAAGGTTGAACTAGACGGCATTCCCACCAGCAGTGGATAAGAGTTCCTTTCTCTCCACATCCCCACCAACACTGCTTATTCTCATTCTTTGTGACGTGTGCCAATCTCTGGGGTGTGAGGTGGTACCTCATAGTTGTTTTGATTTGCATCTCCCTGATGATTAGTGATATGGAGTATTTTTTCATGTGCCTTTTAGCCATTGGTATTTCTTCTTTGACAAAGTGTCTGTCCATTTCTTCTCCCCATTTTTTATGGGATTAGATGTTTTTTTCTTGTAAATTTCTGTCAGTGCCTTGCATATTTTGGAGATAAGCCCCTTATCTGATGGGTATTGGGTGAATAGTTTCTCCCACTCAGTGGGGGGCTCTTGTATCCTGGGCGCTATTTCCTTTGAGGTGCAGAAGCTTCTCAGTTTAATATATTCCCATCTGTTAATCTCTGCTTTCACTTGCTTGGAGAGTGCAGTTTCCTCCTTGAAGATGCCTTTAGTCTCAATGTCCTGGAGTGTTTTACCTACATGTTGTTCTATATATCTTATGGTTTGGGGTCTGATATCGAGGTCTTTAATCCATTTGGATTTAACCTTCATACATGATGTTAGCTGGGGGTCTAAGTTCAATTTTTTTGCAAGTGGCTAGCCAGTTGTGCCAAGACCACTTATTGAAGAGGCTTTCTTTGCTCCATTTAGGATTTCTTGCTCCTTTATCAAAAATTAGGTGATTATATGTCTGGGGAATATTCTCTGAGTATTCAAGCCTATTCCACTGTTCTGAGAGCCTGTCTTTATTCCAATATCATGCTGTTTTGATAACTATTGCTTTGTAGTACAGTTTAAAGTTGGGGAAAGTTATTCCTCCCATATACTTTTTCCCAATGATTGCTTTAGCTATTCTAGGGTGTTCATTGTTCCATATGAATTTCAAAAGTGCCTGATCCACTTCTTTGAAGAATGTTGTGGGTATCTTTAGAGGGATCACATTAAATCTGTACAGTGCTTTGGGGAGTATTGCCATTTTAATGATGTTAATCCTGCCAATCCATAAGCAGGATATGTGCTTCCATTTCCACGTGTCCTCTCTTATTTCTTGGAGCAGAGTTTTATAGTTTTCTTTGTATAGGTCCTTCACATTTTTAGTGAAGTTAATTCCAAGATATTTGAGTTTGTGTGGCACTATTGTGAATGGGGTTGTTTTCTTAATGTCCATTTCTTCCTTATTACTATTGGTGTATAGAAAGGCCATTGATTTTTGTGTGTTAATTTTGTAGCCTGCCACCTTGCTGTATGAGTCTATTGTTTCTAAAAGCTTTTTGGTAGAGTCTTTAGGGTTTTCTAAATAGAGTATCATGTCATCTGCAAACAGCGAGTGCTTGACTTCTTTCTTTCCTATCTGGATTCCCTTGATATCTTTTTCTTGCCTAATTGCTATAGCAAGTACTTCCAGTGCTATGTTGAATAGGAGTGGTGAGAGAGGACAGCCTTGTCTTGTGTCAGAATTTAGAGGAAAGCCTTTCAGTTTTTCTCCATTGAGGACAATATTTGCCTCTGGGTTGTGGTAGATGGCCTTAACTATATTGAGAAATGTTCCTTCCATTCCCATCTTGCTGAGAGTTTTGATCAAGAATGGGTGTTGGACTTTATCAAATGCTTTCTCTGAGTCTATTGATATGATCATGTGATTTCTATTTTTCTTGTTGTTGATGTTGTGTATGATGTTGATAAATTTACGGATGTTAAACGAGCCTTGCATTCCTGGGATGAAACCTACTTGATCGTAGTGGAGTAGTGGATAATCTTCTTTTTTTTTTTTTTTTTTTTTTTTTTTTTGGTTTTTGGGCCACACCCAGCGGTGCTCAGGGGTTACTCCTGGCTGTCTGCTCAGAAATAGCTCCTGGCAGGCACAGGGGACCATATGGGACACCGGGATTCAAACCAACCACCTTTGGTCCTGAATCGGCTGCTTGCAAGGCAAACACCGCTGTGCTATCTCTCTGGGCCCATGGATGATCTTCTTAATTAGGCATTGTATCCTATTTGCCAGAATTTTGTTGAGGATCTTTGCATCTGTATTCATCAGCGATATTGGTCTGTAATTTTCTTTTTTCGAAGCATCTCTGTCTGGTTTAGGTATCAAGGTGATTTTGGCTTCATAAAAGCTATTTAGAAGTGTTCCTGGTTTTTCTATTTCATGAAAGAATCTTGCCAGGATTGGTAGTAGTTCCTCTTTAAAGGTTTGAAAGAATTCATTCGTAAATCCATCTAGGCCTGGGCTTTTGTTTTTGGGCAGACATTTGATTACTGTCTTAATTTCCTCAATAGTGATGGGTGTGTTTAGATATGCTACATCCTCTTCATTCAACCGTGGAAGATTATAAGAGTCCAAGAATTTATCCATTTCTTCCAGGTTCTCATTTTTAGTGGCGTAGAGTTTCTCAAAGTAGTTTCTGATTACCCTTTGAATCTCTACCATATCAGTAGTGATCTCTCCTTTATCATTCCTAATATGAGTTATCAAGTTTCTCTCTCTCTCTCTCTCTCTCTCTCTCTCTTACACTTTGTTAGTTTTGCCAGTGGTCTATTAATCTTGTTTATTTTTTCAAAGAACCAACTTCTGCTTTCATTGATCTTTTGGATTGTTTTTCAGGTTTCCACTTCATTGATTTCTGCTCTCAGCTTTGTCATTTCCTTCTGCCTCCCTATTTTTGGGTCCTTTTGTTGAGCCCTTTCTAATTCTATGAGCTGCGTCATTAAGTTATTCAGGTATGCCCCTTCTTCTTTCCTGATGTGTGCTTGCAAAGCTGTAAATTTTCCTCTCAGTACCACTTTTGCTGTGTCCCATAGGTTCTGATAGTTTGTGTCCCCATTGTCATTTGTTTTTAGGAAGGTTTTGTTTTCCTCTTTGATTTCATCTCGGACCCACTGGTTATTCAGTATTAGGCTGTTTAACTTCCAGGTATTAAAGTTTTTCTTTAAAAGTGTCCCTTTGTAGTTCACATATAATTTCAGGGCCTTGTGGTCAGCAAAGGTAGGGCTGCATAGAATTTCATTGTCTATATGTTCCACGTTTTTTTTTTTGTTTGTTTGTTTGTTTTGTTTTGTTTTTAGACACTTATCTGTTGTCAGGCATCTGGGTTGTTTCCAGATTCTGGCTTGTGTAAATAGTGCTGCAATGTATATAGGTGTGAAGAAGGCACAATATTTGTATTGTATTTTTGTGTTCCTAGAGTATATTCATAGGAGTGGTATAGCTGGAACATATGGAAATTCAATTTCCAGTTTTTTGAGAAATTTCTACATTGTTTTCCAGAAAGGCTGGACTAGATGGCATTCCCATCAGCAGTGAATGAGTTTGTGTGTGTGTGTGTGTGTGTGTGTGTGTGTGTAAGATGTGTGCCAGTCTCTGTGCTGTGAGGGATATCATTGTTGCTTTGATTTGCATTTCCTCATGGTTAGTGATGTGGAACATTTTTTATGTGCCTTTTGGTCATTTCTAATTCTTCTTCCCATTTTTGTTGGGGTTATATGTTTATTCTCTTGTTAAGTTCTGTCATTATCTTGTATATCTTAGATATTAGCTTTTTGTCTGATGGTTATTGGGTGAATAGTTTCTCCTATGGAATGGAAACTTTTCTTTAAATAATATTTTTTATTTAAACACCTTGGTTACAAACATGATTGTGGTTGGGTTTCAGTCATATAAGAAGACACTCCCTATTACCAGTGGAACATTCCCACCACCAATGTCCCAAATATCCCTCCTCCCCACTATGCCCCCACCTGTACTCTAGACAGGCTTTCTATTTCCCTCATACATTCTAATTGTTAGGATAGTTCAAAAATAAAAATCTTAAATACTGTTTTGCTGGTTTGAGGTGGGATGGGAAGGGGGTTGGGCCATACCTGCAGAGCTCAGGAACTATTTATGTGCTCAGTCAACTTTTTGCTCAGTCAACCATTTATAGAGTTGGGTATTCAAACTAGGGTTGGTAGGATGCAAGGCAAGCACTTAAATCTGATTATATCTTTATGGCCCCAGTTTTACTTAATTTTTTTCCAAAGGCTGTAATGTCTATGTCATTATATCTGACATACTTTTTATAAGCAAAAATTAGAATATATGGTCTTTATAATTTAAGATTCTTCTGCAGTAACTCCCACAGACAAGTGTTAGTAAACACCCCTGGCTTCACTAACACAAATGATCAACTCTATTAAGCAGTCTGCTAATGGCTATACTGCATTACTATTTTGAGCCACTAGAAATTTAATTTTTATTTCTCAATTATTCATATTGTTATAACTCAAGCATCCTCAATAGAGAATATAAGATTGTTTAGTCAAGTATTAGTGTAATTGAATGTGACCATTTTGTACATGATGTAAGTAATGCCAACTCTGGCATTACCTAGTGGCTGCATACATGATTGCAAACATTTATCAAGAAGAAAAACACTGTGAGAAGTCTTTCAGCCCAGCAAAATTTATTAAAGTATATTTCACCCACACACTCGATGTAATATAATTTTCTAGTACTTGAAATATTTTCTTCTCTATGGTTCTCCTGCTGCTGAGAAAGTTTTTCTGATGTCAGTAGGCTCTTAAATGGCACTGAATTGACTAACACTATAGAGCTCCACATGCTGCCTTTTATACAGCCCTGTCTCATATCTAGCATGACAATTTGTCTACAGCTGTCCAAAAAAGCCAGTCACTTTAGCTGAAACCCCCACGGTTGTCACACAAAAGCAGAAAATGGAATCAGCTGGAATGTTCCCTAATTAACTTTAAAGACTGACAGCAAAGATTAGTGTAATGCCTTGAGCACTGACAAAAATCTGCAGTACCAAATTGCAACTTTTATTGAAATACTGAGTACTGAAGATGCAGGATATAGGATAGTTGCACAAAACAAGAGCTATATTCTCACTTCAGGTGTCCACATAGATAATTTTCTCTCAATGAAAACTCATTCTAGTTGTTTACTAAGATTTCATACAAATTGACTCAAGACATATCTTCACTTGGAGTCTTGTTCTACTTTATACTAAGAAGGGTTAATCAGCACAGAGAAAACCCTCAGTGTCTCTGAGATGTGCAGAAATGTGCCCTTCAAATTGTGATTCAGATTGCAGCCCTCCACTTAGCAGGCACAGAAAACAGAAATGTTAACTGATAATTTATTTGACAAAGTAATCTAGATTTAGGGAATCAATTTATTTTTAAAGATTGTGGTTGCTCCAAGTTACACAGTTAAAAGAATTTTTTTATTTTCAGTAAGTGAAAGGTTGGTTGATTCACAAACAAAAATTATCCCTTTCAAAAGCAAGTTCCTAATTTTTGATATTTAACATTATGGAAAGCAATGCAATATTTATTTCAATAAACACCTGACTTAAATGGTATCTGGGGACTTCATAATAATTCTATCTCTTTCTTATGATTAGATTGGCTATTATATCTTTGAGAAAATACTTGTAATTTAGAGGAATATAGTTATGCAGACTGCATTTGAATTATGTTGGCCAATCTAAATTGAAATATACTAATCTAAATTGAAATATAAAACATTCATCATATACCTTTTTCCTATTATGCAATCCTAGGAAATTGAGAAATATTTCTAGAAACAATAGGTTCATATAGCAAAAGTGGCAGACTACAAAACTAGCAAGCAAAAAATCAATGGCCTTCTTACACACAAATAATGATAGAGAAGAAATGTACATTTTAAAAAATCCCAATCATGAGGCTAGAGCCATAGAACAGCAATAGGGCATTAGCCTTTCATGTGGTTAATCCAGGATGGACTTTAGTTTGATCCCTGGCATCCCATATGGTTCTTCAAGCCAGGAGAGAATTCTGATCACATAGCCAGAGTAACCCTTGAACATCACTGGGTGTGGCCCAAAGACCAAAAAAAATTCTCAATCACATTAGTTCCACACAAATTCAAATACCTTGGAGTCACCTTAACTAAAGAGGAACCTATACAAAGAAAACTACAAAACACTGCTTCAAGAAATAAAAGAAGATATCATGAGGAAATGGAGACCTAAAACCTGTTCTCATGGATTGGGAGAATTATCTTCATTAAAATGGTAATACTCCTTAAAACACTGAACATATTTAATGCAAAACCCCTAAGGATACCCATGACATTCTTAAGAAAAAGTAAATCAAACACTCCTGAAATTTATTTGGAACAATAAAAAATCATGAAGAGCTAAAGCAAATTTTAGGAAAAAGAAGAGGGGGAGGCATCACTTTCCCAAACATTAAATTGTACTATAAAGTAATAGTCATTAAAACAGCATGGTATTGGAATAAAGACAGACCCCCAAATCAATGGATTAGACTTGATTATTCAGATAATGTTCCCCAGACATACAATTAATTATTTTTTGATAAAGGGGAAAAAACACAAAATGGAGCAAGGAAAGACTCTTCAACAAATGGAGTTGGGACAACTGGTCATCCATAAGCAAAAAAGTGAACTTTGACCTCCAGCTAACACCATGCATAACAGTCAAATCCAAGTTGATTAAAGACCTTGATATCAGAACTGGAACCATAAGTTCTATAGAAGAACACATAAGTAAAACGTTCCATGACATTGAGACTAAAGGCATCTTCAAGGAGGAAACTGCACTGTCCAAACAAGTGGAAGAGGAGATAAACGGATGGGACTATAGTATGCTGAAAAGTTTCTGCACCTTAAAGAAAATAGTGACTAGGATACAAAGACCACCAACATAATGGGAGAAACTGTTCACCTAATACCCATCAGATAAGGAGCTATATATAAGATATATAAGGTACTGACAGAACTTAATAAGAAAAAACATCTAACCCCATCAAAAAATGGGGAGAAGAAATGAACAGTCATTTATCAAAGAAGAAATGCAAATAGCAAAAAAGGCACATGAAAAAATGCTCCACATCACTAATAATCAGGGAGATGCAAATCAAAACAAAAATGATGTACCATCTCACACCACAGGGACTGGCACACATAACAAAGAACGATAACTATCAGTGTTGGTGGGGGTGTGGAGAGAAGAAACTCTATTCACTGCTGGGAATGCAATCTAATTCAACCTTTATGGAAAACAATATAGAGATTCCTCAAAAAACTGGAAATTGAGCTCCCATATGATCCAGCTATACCACTCTTAGGAATATACCCTAAGAACACAAAAACACAATACAAAAATGCTAGCCCGAGAGATAGCACAGTGGTGCTTGCCTTGCAAGCAGCCAATCCAGGACCTAAGGTAGTTGGTTCAAATCCTGGTGTCCCATATGGTCCCCTTTGCCTGCCAGGAGCTATTTTTGAGCAGACAGCCAGGAGTAACCACTGAGCACTGCCGGGTGTGGCCCAAAAACCAAAAAAAAAAAAAAAAATGCTTTCTGCACACCTATTCATTGCAGTGCTATTTACCATAACCAGATTCTAAAAACAACCCAGAAGCTCGACAACAGATGGATGGTTAAAGAAACTGTGGTACTTATACATAATGGAATATTATGCAGCTGTCAGAAAAAAAATGAACTTATGAAAATTATTATGCTGATTGAAACAAGTCAGAGGGAGAGACAGATACAGAATAGTCTCACTCATCTATAGGTTTTAAGAAAAATAAAAGACATTATTGTAATAATATCCAGAGACAATAGAGATGAGAGCTGGAAGGACCAGCCAATTATATGAAGCTTACCACAAAGAGTGGTGAGTGCAGTTAGATACATAACTACACTAACAACTGTCATGACAATGATAGTGAGTGAGAGAAATAGAATGGCTGTCTCGAATATAGGTTGAGAGTGCAGGAAGAAGAAAATGGGAAGCATTGGTGGTGAGAAGGTTGCACTGGTGAAGGAGGGGTGTTTTTTTCTATAACTGAAACCCAACTACAAACATGATTGTAATTATGGGGCTTAAATAAAGATATTATAAATTAAAAAAATAAAGTTAAAAAAGTATAATTTCTTTCTCCTAAGTATTACTGATAGAATGTGCCCATTTTCTGTTTGATGGTAGTTTTGTAATGGTTGTTAATGTTTTTGTGCTAAAGAGAGGAGCACCTGAGTTTAAGATGAGTGACAATGACAACAGAGATTTGAAAAGACATACAAATAGAGAGACTTATGAGAAATGTGTTATAATCTATGTCTGTGGTAAAGGTCTCAGTGATGATAAGAGTAGAAGAGAACTCAGGAAATATACATGGAACTTTTATTAAATATGGCTTGGGCAAATTAAGAATGACTGAAAACTGCTGGCTGGATTCTAGATATGATGTTTTGCCAGTGTCTGTATGGTGAGCTGAAACCTTGGGAACCAAGCCTTATGTTCTGGGAGTGAATAGCTAAAGCAGCTAAATTCTGAATTATCACTGGTCCTGCTTCTGGCAGAAATTGTAGTTCAGAAAAAAAGGGATTGTAAATGTCATGCAGTACACCATTCCACTGCACTTCAACCTTGTTATGACCAGGCAGGTTTTACTGGAAGAACAGTAGGATACAAGAACCACACATTTTGGGTCCTACACTGACTGTGCCTTGATCGGCTTTGATATCAATCACTGGGCCTCTCTAAAGTTCAGTCAGTTTCAAATGTTGAAAAGAGAACCAGAGAGATAGAAATGGGTGTTACATGCATGACTTGGTGTTAGACACTCATTGTAGAAACAAAGGCCATGCAGCACACCACTGTGAGGCCCATTAATGAACTGCTAGTTTAATTGGTTGAGAATTGACAAGCGGGGCCCTTAGGCCCTCTGAACACTGACTGGGAGATACTCTCACTAAAAAACTTAGCAAGAACAGCAACAACAAACAAAGCAAAACCAAAAACATAACTAATGATATTACCTCCTATTTCTATAATATGAAGTTTTATATATGTGAAAATGCTTGGTACCTAGCAAATAATGGTCTTTTGTGTCATTTTTCCTCTATGTATATCTAATATCAAGCTATATGTGAAAGCTATTTTCCCTTACCCCTTAAAACATGGATTAGATAATTATTATCTATATTTTAAAGTTAAATTTCTAATTTTTTTTTTTATTTTTGGGTCACACCCGGCGGTGCTCAGGGGTTACTCCTGGCTGTCTGCTCAGAAATAGCTCCTGGCAGGCACGGAGGACCATATGGGACACCAGGATTCGAACCAACCACCTTAGGTCCTGGATCGGCTGCTTGCAAGGCAAACGTCACTGTGCTATCTCTCCAGGCCCTAAATTTCTAATTTTAAAATAAATTATCTAGGATTCTATTAAACATTAAAAAAACCTATTTATTTATTTAAGGTTTTTGGCCACACTTGGTACTACTAACTTGGCTCTATATGCTACATTCCTCCCTGTGTTAACAAATTCTGAAACCTAGATAGGCACCACGTTTAAAAAGGCCCTAAGTACACGAGGGAAGTTTTTTTTTAAAAAGCTGTCTGCTATTTCAGGAACTTTTGCAAAGAAGTCTGTACTCTGCTGAAGAAGACAGCATGAAAAAAGTATACCTGTAGGAAAGAATGCTTGAAAAAAATAACCTATACTCACAGGCATTAAGGCTCTAAAAGCCTTGGCTGCCTGTCCATGAGACATTCAGGAAAAAAAGGGATGTAGTATAAATATTAATTGAGACATAATTTCTGCTGACATTCTAAAGATTACTCATATTTAACATTTACATGGATTCAAACTTTGGGGCCAGAGATAGGAGATATTATATAATGGAGATGTAGTAGGGTGCTTGCCCTGCATGCAACTGACCCTGGCTCAGTCCTCTGAACATGAGCTGGAAGTTGCTCCAGTGCGTTGTTGGTTGTGGGCTTCAAACAGCAAACAAATAAACAAACTTAAATCTACTTAGTCAAGAAAGATAAATTGATCAATGCAACAAACTTTGAAACTCTTTCATCCTATTAAAAAAAACAAGCATACATGAATTTTGTGTAATTCTTTAACATGCTTGACTATTAGAAGAAGAAATATTTTATTTTCGTTTTGGTCATGCCTACCATGTATCAGGATTACTCCTCACTCTATGTTCAGGAATTACTCCTGGAGGAGCTTGGAGGAGCATATGGGATGCCGGGGATCAAACCTTGCACATGCAAGACAAGTGCCCTATCCACTGTTTATCTCTCTGGCCTCTTAGAAAAAATAATTTTAAAATCTGTACTCACCATCATCTTTATCAGGGACAATAGTAATCTGTGCTCCTGGGAACTCAGATCCAATTCTTCCACCCATCGGCATGCTCAGAAGGACCTGGAAAGTTTCCTTCTCTTCATATAAGGAGTCATCAATCACTATGATCCTGCACATTTTCTCACGCTCTTCTCGATCAAAGCGAACAATACTGGTGTGGTCCTCGGGCCTAGAGATGTAATCAGAGTAGGATAGTACTGATGTTGGCACGGTTCCACTGGCTGTTCCTGGAGGGAGAATCCAAAAAGTTTCTATAGAACATGCCATAATGGTTTCCAAAAACAATTATTTGCATATGGAGCCTTGTAAAGATCAGATAGTGGCTATGAGCATTCCAGCAATGACAACATCATCCTCACACTGTCCTGGCATCTCAAGTCCAGTTCATAATGATGGCAAAAGCAAGGCAGATATTCAAGGTCTACTCCTCTATTTTGAAGTAGCCATTTAGATCAACACACAGTTACCAAATAATTGTTCATACTTCATATGCATACTGTGTATGGGCAGACTGCAAGCAGGGCCAGAGAGAGAGAGCTCAAGTGGTAGCACATATTCCTAAGTTTGATCCTTGATCCTCCGTGGTTTTCTAATGCACAATCAGGTTTAATTATGAAAGCCCACAAGAAGTGCCAAATCCTGTACTGCCTGATTAGTCTTCTCCACTCTACTAGGTTTCACACATTTCCAGATTGAGTTTTTGGGAAGTTAAACAACATGCTTAGAAACCACAGCCCAAGGCTGATTCTAAAGTCTGTATTTTAGGTCACTCTTATTTACTGCTTTCAACTCTTAAACATGCATGGGAAGTTAAACAAGTGTCTGCTGATATCCATATCCCATGCCTTCCTCTTTGGAATTCTTAAAAAAATACCGGATTCATAGAAATATATTTATTGTTTTAATAAGCCTTGCATTCTAATTGTGCATTATACAAAAATCACCACTCAGAGGAAGCTAAATCATTTTGTAATGGTTAACATAACTTTCAAAATACTTTGGGGCCAGGATGATGGTAGAGGGGGCAGGAGCACATTTTTTGCATGCAAAAGTCCTAGGTATAGTCCCTTGAGATTAATTTTATTTCATTTTGCTTGTTTTAATTTTTTTGGGGGGGATGTCATGCCTAACAGTTCTCAGGAATTACTCCTGACTCTGTACTCAAGGATCACTCAAGGTAGCGCTCAGAGGTTTTCTGGGGTGCAGGGAATCAAATTCAGATTTGCCAATGGCAAGGCAAGTGTCCTACCCACACTACTACTGCTCCAGCCCATGCCAGGCTGTATATTTGCTTTGCCTTTAAATTATTTTGAAAACAATAATTTTGTTACATTTTAGCAGGTTTAGGTAGACAAGAGAACTTTAATTTCTTATAGTCCATAAAGTCTTGAGAATTTGAAAAAAATAACCAAGTGAATCATAAAAAATTTTGAGAAATAGCAGCAGAGACTTTTAGATCTCTTAGAGCAGCTTCCAGGTTCTTATAAGGGAAAAATGTCTGGAAGAATAATAATTGTAATTTATGAAAAAAACAATGTATGGTATAACCCCATGGCTGAAGTATGCTAAAGTGTCAAATTTCAGTCTCTGGATAAACATTTCAATTGGTTCTGCAGGAAGATACCTTGCTGCGTGTAGCAAATCACCATCAACTCCTGGCTCACATCTCCACTTCTCCTGATAGGGATAAACAGCTCACCAACATCTTCTTCGATGGAGTATTCAGACTGAGGAATGAAGACAGTTGATTCTATGGAGAGAAAGCAATTATCACCATGATTATTTGTCTGAACTTCTCATGTTTAAAAGAACTCCCTGCAAGTTAAAATGGCTTTAATAACAATTATATCCCTTTTGTATAATCTTGGAGAATTACATAACATGAAGGACAGGATCAAGAAGTAAGATGTGTAAAACATAGAGGCTCTGGGTCACTGGATTGCTTATCTTTGTTGATCGAAGCCCTATGATTTACAATAGTGATAATGATGGTTTCCCATCCACAGAATCCAACACCATATTCATCTCTATTATACCCAACTCTCTCCCCTAAGAAACTAAGACACTTATCTTCAACTCCCCCTCTTTCCAACCAACTCAATTGTGTGGATCAGTTCTCCATTGTGATATTTTGGGGCATTAAGTTCTTTTGGGGATAATTTGTGTGTGTGTGTGTGTGTGTTTGTGTGTAGTGCGTGTGTGTGTGTTCAGGGGACCACCTTGATGTTGGGATCAAAGCTTAGTTGGCCATGTATGCAACAAGCATTCTATCTTTGCACTAGCACTCTACTTTCTGTACTCCAGCCCCAGACCACTGAATTCTTTTCTTTTGGAGGTGGGGGGGCACACCCGATAATGCTCAGGGGTTACTCCTGGCTATACACACTCAGAAATCGATCCTGGCTTGAGAGACCTTATGGGACGCCAGGGGATAACTGCAGTCCGTCCTAGGCTAGCATGGGCAAGGCAGACACCTTACTGCTTGCACCACCGTTCTGGCACCCCAGGCCACTGAATTCTTAATCTAGACATAAACCCTAGCATTGATCTTAACCTGGAATCACATTTTATTCACCTCAACTAATAAATACCACTGGCATACTTTCTTTAAAAACTACTTTGCCTGGCAAGTACCAACTTCTTCCTTAGAGCTTACTATAGAGGCTGAAGACCTTTGGAATTACCTCATTTTACTGCTTTACAGACAACAGAAATCAGATTTCTGGGCTAAACTGATGTCAAGGATTCTGATATGCTTATTCAGACCTGAGTCAGGTCTGATACAAGTCAGACCTTGTAATAGCTCCTCTATTATTCTTTGTTTAATCTAAATGGATTCTTTTAAAATGACTAATGATTTAAAACAAAATATGTAAATACTCTTGTAAACATGTTACAATATAAATAATTTACAAATAACTGAATAAGTTAAATAGTGTGTTTTGCTTGTTTGTTATTTAATTAATAGCTCCTTTAAAACATATATCTGGAGGCCAGAGCAATAGCACAGTGGATAGGGTGCTTGCCTTTCAAGCTGTCAATCAGGGTTCAATCTCTGGTATCCCATGTGGTCTCCTGAGCATGCCAGAAGTAATTTCTGAGTGCAGAGCAGTAGTAACTGCTGAACACCACTGAGTGTGGCCCCCAAACCAAACCAACCTAATAAACAAAACCAAAAAAAATGACTTCATAAATCTTTCAGCCTGGAGAGATGGGCACCCCCTGAGTTCCACCAAGAGTAAGTCCTGAGCACATTCCATTTCCCAAAACCAGTCAAACAAACCTTTCATAAATCTATTAGTACTCTGTCAGTAGTTTCCCCTGCCACTTGAAGAATGATAATAACAGGAGGTATATAATATTATGTTACACAGTATTCTAAACCTTAATTATTTTTAAGGTCTATGAAAGACATGCTAAATAATAAATATGTTGAAGAAAACTTCATTTAGTTCAGTAAAATGTTTATTATGATCATTTAACATGATCACCCCTACACAGATAATTCTAGGCTCTGACTGGGAGTCTATTTAACAGAAAATCTCTCTATATATAGAAAACGCTTTATGGCCATTTCTAGAACATTGAATCCACTAATTCTAATGGTCAAAAAAGCTACAGAGGAGGGTCTTAAAGTCCTGGCTCCATTTTTTCCTCCTGACCTGTGCTCCACAGGCTGACCACCATGAACCATAGCAATGTTCTCTCTCTGCTCATGCTTCTGATTTGGTTAATCAAAGTGGTTTGGGCAGAGCAGAGGGAGGTCATGTCTTATTCGCCTCACTCCTCTGGAGTTCAAGTACTTCTCTGAGGCTCACTCTACCCCATGAAAAGGGTACAGTGCCTGCTGGAGGCCCTGTACTCAAGGGGTTCCACTAGGTAATTCCTTCCTCTTAAGGCCTGCAGGTCATTTATATGTTGATTTAATTGTTATTAAGCTATTCCTCTCTTCCTGCAAGGCATCCAGTCCTCTCCCTCACCTCTGTACATTAAAAAAATATTCCATTTTAATGTCAATGTGTTTCTCCCAGGACTCTGACTAACATACTAATTAAGAAAAATGTCACCATTAAAAAATAAGTTTTCAGATATAAGATTTTTATATCATTGATTGGCTGGCTTCAACTTGCTCACAGAAATGCCCAACGTTCATATCTCATGGAGTTTATATGCTAGTTGGCAGGAAGAGAGGAAGAAGAAATAAACAAATACACCAGAGAAGTCAAGGAACAAGTGATGAGAAAAGCGAGTGCTGAAAGATTACAAAAGATTGGGGAAGTATGTGTCAGAGGGTAGGGGAAGTCGGTGAAACAATAAAGTATATCTGAAAGACTTGACAGGCATATTTTATCCCAGATCACCAGGTTGTGCCCTATATGGATAACTGAGGAAAGCAGGTGAAAAGGGCCTCAGGCCAGGTTTCCAGGGAACAGCCAATGTGAAGAACAAACTGGGCAGGGAGGAGAAGGTAAAATAAGGAAGCAATGGCTGGCTGCAAGATCAAATTGCCATGATGAGTGGTGGCAGAACTATTGGAAACATATACAATTTTTTTTCAGTTTGATAATGTGAAAACAAACAAGGTCCATCCAGAAAGATGAAAACATGCAAAAGTTATTTATTTAGAGGTTGGTTTTTATTTTTTTTAAGAGAGCTAGAGTCAGGGACCGGAACAGGAACACATATTTGGCAAAGACTCAAAAGCAGGCAGAGGGATGGGAAAGCATTACATTGTAAAAAAGAAAGATTTTCTGTGAACCGTAAAGGGAGGGTGCTGGCATGGGAGCAGCTCTTGGGCTGAGGAGAAGAAAACATTTATAGAATCATTAGGAGAGAATATTCTAGCTGCTCTTCTAAATTGTAAGTTTGGATAATATTCAGGAAAACTGTCAGTTAAAGATCGATTCCTGATCATGTGAGGCCTGTTGCTTTCAAGCTTGGCTTCCCAGCTCTTAGAGGTTGTGAGCCAGGGTTAGAAATGGAAAGTGGAGGGAGGGAGGGAGGCACAACTGGTGATGTTCAAGGCTACTCCTGACTCTGTATTCAGAGATCATGCCTGGCAGGTTTGTGAGAAAGCATGATATGCCAAGGATTGAACCCAGGTCAGACATGCTAGACAGGTGCCTAATTTACTGTGTACCCAGGGTTCTATTGTAATGTGCAGTCTTACCATTGTTGGATCTTATGTCCTGTTTTTCGACAAGAAAACAGGAAAAGGTTTTGTAAACTGATCTAACTTATTTCAAGGTCTTTTTGTTATTGTGTTGTTGTTTTGGGCCACACCCAGTTGTGCTTAGAACTTACTCCTGGCTCTGTGCTTAGGAATAACTCCTGGTGGTACTCAGGGTGCTATATTGTGGTGCCAAATATTGAATTGGGGGATTAGTATTATGCAAGGTAAGTGCATTAACCTTTGTACTATCTCTGACTCCAAAACATTATTTTAAAAAATAATTACTTTATTTAAGCACCGTGTTTACAAAATTATTCATTATTGAGTTTTAGTCACAAAATGTGGTGCACTTTCTCATCACCAATGTCCCCAGAAAAACATTTTTTGATTCTTCTGTGGCATACACTCTGCAGCAGACAGTTGAAGCAAAAATTTCAGAGAGAGGGTTTTGCAAACATCAAGGAAAGAGATCTGAGAAGATTGGATCTCATGGTGGCAATGAAATTGGCATAATATGGCTGTATACAGGGCATATAAAAGAAAGGCCAGAAATTCTGATGAATCAGATATAGCAAGTCAAAGAAGGAAATAATCAAGATGACTTTATTATTATCTTGGCCAACAGAAAGGTAACTGATGTTTGCAAGGTAGGGTAGACTGCAGGCAAATCAGATTTATACACAGAACTCAGGAGTTTCCTTTGGATATATTAGAACTGAGATGCTTTCCAAGTGTACAAAGTAAAATATCAAGTCAGGGAACCAGTTGGTAGAAACTTCGGAATTTTAGCCAACAAGTCTGGAGTGTAAATTTGGGATTCAATGTGTGTTTCTGATTCAGTGAAACCAGGAGCCAGAATAATTTAGGAAGGGATTATAGATGGTCATTTAGAGGTCAGGGAGATAAGGACGATTAAGTAGAGAAAGCTGAGGAGGGATCCATGATGAAAACAAGGAAGGGAGTATATGGGAGGACAAGAGCAAAAACCTAATTCAAGAACAGGGAGTGATCAATTGCTTCAGTTTTTCCTGGCAAGCCCAGGGATTTGAGAACAAAGAACTGATTGTTAGATGTGGCCAAAGGAAGTCACTGGTAATCTTTCTAGAACTGTTTCAGGAAGTAGAGTAGAAAGAAGTCTGATGGAGTGGATTGAAGAGATAATGAGAGGAAGGACAGGAGGAAGCTTTTGAAGACAGCAGACAAACATTTCTTTAAGAAAAGTATGGGAAGGAAGAACGGTCTAGGGAAGTTATCTCTTTTTGTTAAGTTTTATTAAAAGCAAATGTTATCCTAAATGGAACCAGAAAGAGTTAAGGTGTTTGTCTTATGTGCAGCTAACCCAATTCCATCCCCAGCATTTTATGTATCAGAACAGAGTTAGGAATAAGCTCTGATCATAGCCAGGTGTAGCTCAAAAACAAAAACAAAAACAAAAATATTTTTACTATTACTGATGTGAAGTACAATTTTAACAAATCATGAGACTATGTGGTTTCAGTGTCCAAAATGTGCAAGTTCCACAAAATATTCAAGTTCAAATTTAATGAGTTTCTTGAATTCCTCAGACTTTGATTCTATGGCAATGACATGATTTTACACAAAGCTTCATTCTTAAAATTTGTTGTGAACTTAATGCTCTCTATCTCTTGATATTCATAGATCAAATCCCAACTCTCAATGTGCTGAGATCCATAGGAATCTAAAGAGGAAATTAGGTTTAACCAGAGAATATTCTGAGAAAGGCTCCTCTTGATGGGAACAGTATCCTTATAGGAAAAAAGACGAGGCATCATTCTTTTTCACACACATGCACTGAAGGAAGAGTGGTACAAAAGTGCAGGTGGTGATGTTAGGAAGAGAGCTCTTTTCCTACCAATAAGCCGAACCTGCTGAGCCTTGATAGTGAATGTCCAGAGTTTACAACTGAAATAATAAATCTATGGTTTACACCACCATAGTGGTCTGTGATACTGTGTTCCAGCAAACAGTAAAAATGGATGATGAGAGAAAATTATACAAATTTATACCATTTTATATAAAAGGACATATGTATTAAACACATAAACTACATACATGAGTACAATACATCAAAGAACAGAATATAACAATGTTTGGTATCCCAATAGCATGCTAGAGTAAAATTTCAGCAGTTCTTGGAAATCATTCAAAAAAAGTAAAGTTCACATGAGAGAAACCATGAACACAGGGAATAGTATCAGAAGACAGAAAAAAAAAAGCCTTGGGCTGGAGAGAGAAGTACAGAATGTACTTAATGTAGTAGTGCTTGCCTTGCACTGACTGATTTGGGTTTGATCCCTGGTTTTCCCAAATGGTGTCCTGAGCAACACCAGAAGTAATTCCTGGGTATATGGTCAAGAGTAACCCCTGTTGGGGCTGGAGAGATAGCATGGAGGAAAGGCTTTTGCCTTTCATGCAGAAGGTTGGTGGTTCGAATCCCGGCATCACATATGGTCCCCTGAGCCTGCAAGTAATGATTTTTGAGCATAGAGGCAGGAGTAACCCCTGAGCACTGCTGCGTGTGACCCAAAAACCAAAAAACAACAACAACAACAACAAAAGAATAACCCCTGAGCATCACTAGATATGGCTCAAAAACATATACAAGCACATAGACACACAGAGAAAGAAAACATCCAGTAGGAAAATCCTCTCAAATGTTAACAATAATTATTTCTATGTAGGTAGACTTCCAGTGACATAAAAACAAACAAACAAACAAACAAAAACAACCTCTGTGACTCTTGAAAATGACCATGTGTTACTTTTCTATTTTCATATTGGTTTTATTATTTACTGGGAGAGAACAGTGAAGGCTTTCTTCATTAGTCAATGTGGCTGCATTGTAATGAGTAGTTTAGTTTATAAATAAAGTTTTTGTTTCTAGGTTCTGATTTAGTATAACTCAGAACAAGGAGAAAAAAAAACCTTCTAGTCTCATAAATGAAGCAGTTACAGCTACAAGTGAAAGAGAAGATTCATATTATCCATACACTATACTGAACAGATTTAATAAAAAAATCACACTATTATAAAATGATAGAAACTTCTAAAATTTTTTCCTATAATAAAGCAAAGAAAGGAAATGATGAAGACATTGAGTGTCATCTTTTTAAAGTTTAACATGTTCAGAAATAACTCCAAAATTATTTTGATAATCTTCAGGCTCTCAATGCTGGGTGACTACCTACTTTAGAGTAATGCATTTTGAATCTGTCACTAACAAGCTTGCACATGGTCAGCTCTATGATATTTTTATGGCTTGTCCTTTAACTTTGAAATAGACATTATTTGTAGGTTAAAAGCAATAGGTCTTAACAAAGAAATGAATGAAAGTAAAAGTCTATATCATATAAATAGTAAGTATTACAAGTTTATATCAGGGTTCAATAAAGTCTCTAAATCTTTCTCTGGCACTAGGCAGATATAGTGGTTAAAGTGAATTTCGATCTCATTAAACATTGTTTTGCAAATGAAAAAACTTGCAGGAGGTTATATATGACTTAAGTAGTTCAATTTTGCATCATCTTTCTTCTTATTCATTTTTAGGTACCAGAAATTGTTTGCTAGACTTTCATCAAGGGCTTATAATTTTGTTTTCTTTAAGATAATGACTCAGACTAGGAAGCAATTGAATTAAAAGTGAAAAGAAGTCTGATATACCTGAAAGTTAAAGCTCATATCTGCCTTCTTCATAATTCCTCTGTCATTTCACTAATTCGGACCTTCAATTATTTGATAGTCAACGATTTCCTCCTCTACCAACATTATGAATAGTACAAAATTTTTAAAAAATACTTGATTGATTGATTGATTATTGGTGCTTTAGGCCACACCCAGCATTACTCAGAGTTTACTCCTGTCTCTGTACTCAGAAATTGCCCCTGGCAGGATGGGGGACCATCTGGGATGCCTGGAATCGAACCAGGTCCCTCCTAGGTTGGCTGCATGCCAGTCAAATGCCCTACCGCTATGCTATCTCTCCAGCCCCTCTACAGAATTTTTTTCTTCTTCAGTTCTGAATCCAGATCAGGACCTCAACATGCAAGGCAAATAATGTATTTTTGAGCAACATCTTTGGCCCTACTATAGAAAATGCTATTTAGTTATTTTGCTTTGGGGGCTACACCTGGTATTACTCAGGGTTTCGTCCTAGCTCTCAGTTCAGGGATCACTCCTGGAGTGCTCAGGGGATGCCAAGTCAACAATGTCCAAAGCAAGTACCTGACTATCTCTCTGGCTCCGCTATATGAACTTTTAAAATAATTTCACTCAGTGCACACAAACATTCTCTTTTCTTTGTTTGCAATAGGAGTTTTTGAAATATTAATTTAACCTCTTTATAGGTTAGTGTTTACTTTTTACTAAATATTTTTTTTTTGTGGTTTTTGGGTCACACCCGACAGTGCTCAGGGGTTTTTCCTGGCTCCGTGCTCAGAAATTGCTCCTGGCATGCACGGGGGACCATATGGGACGCCGGGATTCGAACCGATGACCTTCTGCATGAAAGGTAAATGCCTTACCTCCATGCTATCTCTCCGGCCCTACTTTCTACTAAATATTAAATAGTATTCACATAGTTTGATCTTACCAAAAATATTACAGATACCAAAATTGGAAAGGGTGTTGAGCCACACCCTTTTTTTTAGAGGTCATTCTTAATTCTGTGCTGCCCAAGATGACATTGGGGTCAATGGCATGGGAGACAAGTACCCTTCCTCTTTTACTATTTCTCTGGCTCTAAGATAAAATATTTTATTATATTTTAATATCATAATGATATCAGAATGAGCCTATTACAATCAGACACCTGCAAATACTTCAAGTGTACAAATTAAACTATTCTATAAAATAGAAACTATCTGTGCTAGGTATCTCTACTCAAATACTCATATTTAAGACTGTATAATTCTAATATTTGAGGGTTTTTTTTGTTTTAGGGCCACACCTGTTTGATGTTCAGGGTTACTCCTGGCTAAGTGCTCAGAAATTGCCCCTGGCTTGGGGGGACCATATGGGACACTGGGGGATCGAACCATGATCCTTCCTTGGCTAGCGCTTGCAAGGCAGACACCTTACCTCTAGCGCCACCTCGCCGGCCCCTATTATTCTAATATTTATATATGATTTTTGGGTGGGAATGGTTCCATTTCCTTGTGTCCTCTTCAGTTATTATTGAAGTGATCTAAAACTTTATGACAGTTTTGCCCAAAGCATTATAGAGATTCCATGTGATAGGCTGGAATCAGTACAGCTGGTAGGGCACTCTCTGTGGTATTTCCTTGTATAAGAAGTTTATTTTAGTTTTTTGGGTCATACCTGATGTTTCTCAAAGTTATTCCTGGTTCTGTGCTTTGGAAGTACTCCTGAAGAGCTCAGCAGACCATATGGAGTGCTGAGAAAACAAACTTAGGTAGCCTGAATGCAAGGCAAGTGCCCAACCTACTGTACTCTCTCCAGCCCTCAATAAAACTTTTTTTTTGTGTGTGTGAATGAGGTGATTTTTTAAGAATGAGAGTTGGAGTCAGCCTTGTGAAAAGAGGACTCAAATTCACAGACACACATAGACACAGACATACACAGATGCACACACTTAGACACACAAAGATATACAAATGTAGACACACAGACAGACGTAGACATACAAACACACATACACAAGCCCTGAATCTAGAGAGAGGGATGAGAGATTGAATAGATAATGGTCAGTAATTTTGTCTATTGTCTATGTAATGAAGTCTCGACAGAAACGCCAAAGATATGTGTTCAGTGTTTCCTGATGGTGAACCATAATGCATTCATGCTATCATACCAGTCCTCATGCTCCAAGTTTCTTTGTTCAGAATCTTACTCATATATTGTATCTTAAATCTGACTCATAATTTATATCCCTCAATAGCCTTTGCAATATGCTGATAATCTAGTGAGTAAATAAGCTTTTTTAATTTTGTGAGCCTCTCTAGAAAATTAACTGAACCCAAGTATGCATTCTAGGAACATCTTATCTATAGCTAGTTGGTCAGAGTACAGGTAAAATATACAGTACAGTAACAGGTGACTTTAATTTTGGCATCTGAAATGGAGGGTGATCTCATGGGACTGCTTTCCTTTACCCACATGTCTGAGACTCCCTCTAAAGAGATAAGTGTTAGAATTTAGTTAAAACCTGGCTAGTGTTTGAGTGTTTCTTGGTGATAGTGAAAATCCTCTATATACTGGAATAGAGCATAGAATCATTTCTGTGACCTACTTCGCAGATCTAAGAGAGGGTGTAGGGTATTACACTGGGTTTACAGGCCCAACATAAATGGACTTAAGTGTCTATTTCTTAAGGTAAAATAGGATAATTTTATATATATATATATATATACATATATATATATATATCTCCTTGGATAAATAATCAAGAAGTGATTTCAAACTCTAATGAACCAGTTTATTTGTACTAAAACTGTCAGTGGCTTATTCCAAAGAGAAAACTTTATTATGCTAGCATTGACCCCAACTTAGGGCTAGAAGAAATTTAATTACTTATTCCTAGATAACACAGATAAAATTTAGTGTAATTAAATATTAATTGTACTTTGGGGAAAATTATAAGCATAAATGAATCTCCTATTTAACCAGAGGCAGAGAAGTTAAATAAACAATGTCAGAGCTCCAGTTCTCTTATGCTTTCTCTATAATTATGTTTAGTTAGTTTTTTAACCCATAGATTTATACACATGACCCAACTCCACCTCATGTACTCAGTAGATTGTGTCTTTTCAGATTATTCAAGTGTATTTTGATTGACAAATAATGTAGACCGACAGTTTAAAAGAAAGTGATGTCTTGCTTCTGACAGGATTTCAGCTTTAGAGGAGTCTCCACAAGTTTTGTATAAATGCCAGCCTTCAAAATGTAATCTCCTACCCCCACCTTCCCTGGCTGCAAGAAACAAGTCTCGACTAAAGAAATAGGCAGGGGAGAGAAGAGGTCAACTTAGGCACAAAAGCTTTGAGCTCCTTTTTACCAATCAGCCAAGGGTGTGCAGTGACAAGAAAATGTAATGTAAAAGAAATGAAGAGCAATGATTCATAGCACTGTTTAGCAAGGCTAGGAGGAGCATGGACAGATATTAAGTAACAAATGTGGAAGCATATGGCTAAATGAATAGTTTTTTTCTGATGAAAACATAAAGGCAACTTGAATAATTAATCATCATACAGAGAACACATTAGTTACAAATGGTCTCGTTCTTAAACAATTTTTAAAGGACAATTTAAAAGACTTTAAAAAGTAATGAATTAATTTTACAAAATAAGATGAGAAACACTGATATTAAAAAGATATAAATAAGAAAAAGAATATTTTCATAATCCTGTGCATATTTATAGTTCAATTTCACCAAAAAATTAACTTTGAGGGACTCACGAATGTGCTTTATTAGTAGAGCATCTTGTAGACTTAAAAACACAAGTTCCATCCTCTACACTACCCACATGACTTAGTGTTATGGTGGTAGCACCACCCCAGCACCACCATAATGTATGATCTCAATGCACCATGTCCAAAAGCATAAGCACTGAAAAGCACTACACTCCAGTGTGAACCTACAACAAACGACAACAGCAAAGGCAAAGAAAAAAGAATAAACAGAGACTATAACCTTTCTTTCATGCTTTTCCTTCCACCTGGATTTTCTGAATATTGATGAAGAAAGTTGAACCTATAAAAATCTATCTACCTCCATTGATAAAAATAAAAAATCTCCTACAAATTTGTCATAAATAGTCACTAGCAGTAACACCAATACATGAATGACAGGACTCACCATCTCCTGGGTCAATGATCTCCACTGTGGTTTCAGTGGGGAATTCTAAGGCGGCCAGAACAGGCTCTGAGAGCACCACCTGGAAGGTCTCTGATTGCTCATGTTCTCCGTCGCTCATTATCCGCACCCTCCAAGTGGCTCGAGTCTGGCCTGGGTTGAATTGGACTTGTTTCTGAGCTTTGCCCTTGAAGTCTTTGTCTTTTTCTGCTGTCCCATCTCTTGTGCCAATACCTTCACAGAAACATACAATATTCTTAGTTTCATTGTCGAGTGAACTATTGAAAATTTTTCTTTTCTTTTCTTTTTTTGTTTTGGGACCACACCCTATGACGCTCAAGGGTTACACCTGGCTATGTGCTCTGGCTCAGGGGACCATATGGGACCCGAGGATCGAACTAAATTCTGTCCTGGATTGGCTGCGTGCAAGGCCAACACCCTAATGCTGTGCTATTACTCCGACCCTGAAAAAATTTCTTATTGTTGATTTTTGTGTGTCAGTTTGCCCAGAAGTATAAGGATGCTCTTGCTTTGTTTCTAGGGGTAAATAACTGAGTACAGGTTCTGTGCTTATAGTTCTATGGCAAGAACAATTCAGTCTGTTGTACTTTTGCCCTGATGAGATGGTTTAGCTACACGTTCACTGAGTAGGCTACAATAGAAAAGGCCAAAGACACTCTTATTCATGTTGTACAATATTATTCTTGTGCAAGCTCATAAACTTGAAAAACTTCACATTTACTTTTCCATGTGTTACATGCATTTGTCATTAAAAGTTTTAGAAAACTAGCAGCCAATAAATGACAGTGAGCCAAATATTTCTTTAATAATGGGCTGTGATAATAGTCTCTAAATGACTAATAGAATTAGAAACAGAACTTAAATCAATATTTGTCAATCTATTATTGTCAGTATTTTTTCCTGGTAGAGCACCAGGATCCAATCAATGACCCTGGGGGAGCAGAATAGAAGATGAGATAAATCTGTAAGGTTCTTGCAAGCAGTTTATTTGGCTTACTCTTTAGAAAAGGTCACTCAAGGTCAATTTCAGGTGACAAAGAAAGTTTTGGCACCTAAAGGTCTTCACCATGACAATACCATGTTTTCAAATCATATAACATATTGTCTATAAAGCTATGAACATACTCTAATAAAATTATGACAATGCTTACAATGGTACATCATGAAGACTGACTTAAAAACTCTTAGCAAATAAAATTAATAGAACAACTTTCAAGTATATTTTTTTAAAATAATCTTTATTTGCAAGTATATCTCTTAAAGTACTGGCATTTTCAAAAAATTAGATATGAAATATTCTTAAAATATAAAATTTTTATTAGAGAAACAGTTTGAAAAGAATTTTTTGTTGTAACATTTCTCATGTAATTAAAAAGACACTTATTTTTAGAGTCAAATTTTTGTTTTTTAAGCTAAAAATAAAACAGGACAAAATAAGACTTATCCAGCCACACCTTCTCACTGTGGGACTTCCACAAGCAGAGAAGTTTCTGTATGCCAGGGATCAAAGTGGTCAAGAATATATGCCTTGTAATGCTCATATAGGTGGATTAGAATATTTATTTATCTGTTTATATCATTAAAAATTTCATCTTAAAGATTAAAATAAAGATTTCATTAGAAATCTGTCTTAGAGATGTCAGAAAAATAACAGATACCAAAATTGCCTTTTTAACATAGCAGCAAAGCATGATTTACTTAATGAAGAGAAAAAAGTTCCCCAAACCAGAAATTCTAGAGTTGTACCTGAATTGAAGATTTCCTGTTACTAATGAAAAATAAAGTATGTCAAAACCACACTGGCAGTGTTCAGAATTACTCTTGGCTCTGTGTTCAGGAATGATTGTTGGATGTGTCCGCACATTTTGAATCTACCACAATTGGCAGCTAATATGAAGATGAAAGGGACTTCAGTATATGTGTGGCCCATTCTCCCTTCTCTTCCCTAGTAAAGTGCCTCAAAATATAACCTGTTAGTCTCTGATACATAGTGGTAGCTTTATTATTTTGTTGATCAGCAATGCAATATTTTCTTGCCGATTCAGAAAGCAGTTATGAGACTGAAGATATAGTACAGTGAGTAAGATGTTTGTCTTGCACATGGCTGACCAGGATTAGAAGGATCCCTATTACCCTATATGGCCCCCTAAGCTTTCCAGGAGTGATCCTGAGCATCATTAGATGTAGCCCAGAAAACAAAAATTTTATTTTTAAAAAGGCAGTTATATACAAAAAGGGAATTGTAATATAATGAATGTCCAGTCCTTTTAGCTAATCATCCTTATTAACTGATAGTCAAATTATATAATATGGTTGAAAAAAAAATGTCTTAGAAGATTACAATTGTGGTTGCAAACTTCCCTATACATTTTCTGGTAAATTTTATAGAGCTTTCAAATTAGATCTAAATTTGAACAGAAAGCATCTTTGATTCATCAAATCACAAAGAATGGTCTTGTATTTTATAAGCAAGATAACTGTCTTAAATAGTTAATATGCTTCTCAAAAATAGACTAAATTAAGAAGGGCTGTTGATTTTTGAAAAACTAAAATAAATCCAAAATGGAATACTAATTTTGCAGCCAAAAATAAAGATTTCTTCATGAAAATTAGCATATGACCTATTCTGGGAACAGTCTTCTCTAATCTATTACTTCAGTGTGGTCTATGCAGAAGCAGCATGAACATTAAGTAACTGGTGAAAAATACAGAATTACATGCATCAGATGAGACTGAATCAAAATCAGTGTATTAAAACATGTCCAAGTAATGTGGATAGGTAAGCGGTAAGGCGTTTGCCTTGCATGAGGAAGGTCACTGGTTCAAATCCCGGCATCTTATATGGTCCCCCCGAGTCTTTCTGAGCATAGAGCCAGGAATAACCCCTGAGCATTGCCGGGTATGACCCCCCCCCCCGGCAAAACAAACAAACAAACAAACAAGTAATGTGGATAGACACACACCTAAATATTTCAGACGCTTTTTGAAGGGTGTGGGAGGGGTTAGGGCTATATCCAGGGATGTTCAGGGTTCTATGCTCAGAGTTCTCTCTTGGCTGAGGGACCATATGTAGTAACGGGGATCAAAGCAGAATAGTTCATATGCAAGATAGATGCCTTCCCTACTGTATTATCTCTCCATCTATACAGATACCCACCATAGATACTCTATTTTAATTAAGAGTGAAGCAGATTGTGAAGGCGACAGATTCATTCAAACCCAGTCTTCTTTTCTTTCTTTCCTGTTTTTTTTTTTTTAATTTTTTTGGGGCCACACCCTCTGGCACTCAGGGGTTACTCCTGGCCATGCACTCAGAAATCGCCCCTGGCTTGGGGAACAATATGGGACTCCTGGGGATCGAACCGCAGTCCGTCCTAGGTCAGCTGCATGCAAGGCAAACACCCTACAGATGCACTACCGCTCTGGCCCCAAGTCTTATTTTTTTTAATTCATTTATTTAGAGGGCTAAAGTTATTGTACAGAAGGTCAGGTGCCTGTCCTGAAAGCCGCCAGCCTGGAATATTCTATGAACTCAAGAGCCAGGAGAAAGCCTTCAGCAGGAGTGAGTATTGCCAAAAACAAACAAACACAAACTGCATTTACATGGATATAGGACTAATCAGTTGGGAAACCTTTTTTGTTGTAAATTGTATTACTGAAAATCAAAACTTTCAAATGGGATTTAAGTTCATGCTTCTTCTCCCTACCCAAAGAGAACAAATTAATTATTCAACAAAACATATTACTTTGATTTGCTGAGTTTAACAATAGCATTTTTTTTTGAAATGATAAAATAGCAGGGGGGTTAAGCAAGGAAGTTTTAAGGAGAGAACAACCTTCGTATTCTGCTTAAGCCACAAAGCAGCTCTGAGATCACAGGCCATTTTCTAATGGTTGTCCGTGAAGGGCCAAAAACACATTGCGCCTTTGAATTTAATAAATGTTTAATAGCAAATAGAAATAAGGTCTCTTACTTTAATACTTTGAGAAATGAAAATAGACAATTACCATTAAATTTATTAATTGTAATAATGATAATAAATAATCATCTCTGAGGAAATACAGACAAAAATTCTTTTATTTATTTATTTATTGGGGGGCTCAGACCAGGTGGTGCTCAGGGGTTACTCCTGGCTCTGTACTCAGAAATCACTACTGGCAGACCTGGGGGACCACATGTGATGCTGGGATTTGAACCAATGTCTGTTCAAATCATCTGTGTGCAAGGCAAATGCCTTACTCTCTGGCCCTAGACAAAAAGCCTATGTACATGTTTCATCTGTTGTCCCAAAGTAGAGCCTTCTTATAAAATTTTCTATAAGCTCATGTGACATAAAGTGAAGCAGCAGTTGCTTTAATTTTTATTTAAAAATGAGAGAAGTTTCAGGAATTGCCCACCAAATTATATTGGGTAATTTTGTAAGTGATAGGTACAAACGAAAATAACATTAATATGTAGTGAAAAAAGGAGGACATGATCTACAGTTTATATGACGTCCTTTCCATGGAAAGAGCCTAGTGGTGCCAAGACCCAGGAGTGCAGGCTCTGAACAGCTTCTACAGAATAAACACTGAATACCACTTATGCTTTTCACCTTCTGTTATAAAAGGAAAAAAAGGTCCTCCTCCATTTTTCTTGGTTAGTGAAAATAAATGCTATTAGAGGTCTTTTGTGAAACAAAGAGGGGCAGACCAAAAATCTTGGGTGGGAGGAGGGGGAAGGTACCTGTCATTCATGCTTTGCTAACTGCATTTGATTATGAAATGCTAGGTCTAACAATAATACAGAGCTAAAAGTCCATTATAAAATTGAATGATCAAAATTCTGGACTATAACATATACTACAAATTCTAAAAGTTCACAAATGAAAATAGAGGTCGCAAAGGAACAGTTCTACTAAACCCTGTCACTTTAGAATTTCCAGAGGCTAACCTTCACTTTAACCTGGCATCCATTATTTTAGTCTTTCCTGGAATCCTGCAGCTATGTGCAAAGACAAGTGTGGACCAAGAAGTCTTTCCATCTCCCTAACAAAATAAAAAGGTTTTAAAATATATTTTTGTATATATACTTTCCCATAGCTGCCAGGAGCCTATTTGTGAATGTGTAATTACTGATCAAGAAGGAAAATTCAGATAATATGATGATTAGGAGGGAAAATTCAGGTAATCTACAGTTAGATGAAAATTTTTTCTAAGAATTGCTAAGATGCTCTGTGTTTCTTAGTTGCTATTTGACCTGCTGGTCCCCTGACTTTATTTGTTATATTTTCGAATGTAAAAAAGTGTTGTTGCGGCTCATTTTTCCAAGAAAGTAAGACAGAATCAGATTTCCAATTTCCGTGTGTGTGTGTGTGTGTGTGTGTGTGTGTGTGTGTGTGTGTGTGTTTTGCAGGTACACCACCACTTTCTAGACTTTTGTTTTGTTTCATTTTGGGGCCACACACACTACAATGCTCCAGGGTTACTCCTGGCTCTATGCTCAGAAATTGCTCCTGGCAGGCTGGGATGCAGGTAATTGAATCAAAGTCCATCCCTGGTTGGCTGCATGCGAGGCTAATGCCCTACCTCTGTGCTATTGCTCCAGCCTCCAACCCCGGATTTATTTGTTTATTTTTTTTTGTTTGGGGGCTATACCCAGTAATGCTCAGGGCTTGAACCTGGCTCTCTACTCAAGGTTCACTTCTGCTGGGCTAGGGAGGAACCACATGAGGTGCCAGGGATTGAATCCAGGTCCAGGATCCAGCCAGGGATTAAACCCAAATTGGCCACTGTTAGGCAAGTGCCCTACCCACTCTGGTCTTAGACGTTTCTATATTTCTAAATTGATACTCTTTCTTCAGTGTACTTTCTTTTATCCCAGAGAAGCTACCAATTTAGATCTATCTATAAAATATATAGAACTAAAAATAATAATATAACTTGGAGTTTTACCTTTTTCTCTTTTTTCTTTTTTTTTGAGGGTTGAATCCCTCAACTTGACTAAATTTTATTTTTAAAAACTTTAGATGCATCATGAACTTCACTACATTTCACAAACAAAAGCCTTCAAATGCTCTGGTAGATAAAATTTCTCTCTCCTAAAAAATCCAAAAACTGAGGCTTGAGGATCACAAACTGTCTTACATAAAATCAGATGCCTTTGGTCCAGTTACATTTTTGCCACCAGGTTTATCTTTCTTCTTCTTTTATTTAATTAAAATATTTAATTGAATCACCATGATATAAAGTTACAAAGTTGTTCATAACTGAATTACAGTCATATAGTTCAACACACATCCTGTCACCAGTGCATATTTCCTGCCACCAATGTCCCTATTGTCCCCAATTTCCATCCTACCTTACCTCATCCTCCTAATGCCTCTATGGCTACCTGCCTCTCCTCCCCTCCCCTCCCTTCCCCTCCCCTCCCCTCCCCTCCCCTCCTCTCTCCTCCCCTTCCCTCCTCTCCTCTCCTCTCCTCTCCTCTACCCTCCTCTCCCCTCCCCTCCCCTCCCCTCCCCTCCCCTCCCCTCCCCTCTCCTCTCCTCTCTCTCCTTTTTTTTTCCTTTCCCTTTCAGAGATACTGTGCCCATCTTTTTTTTTTAGGAGTATCATGTATATCATTTTACCTTCTTTTGGAGTATATCAACATTTTCCATCGATATTTTGTACAAACTATACTACTATAAAAAGTGTCTGTTTTTCTCTATTTTTTGCTTACAAAAACAATGCATATACTCTAGAACTGAAGAAGAAAACAAACTATTTATTTTGACCATCAATTTTATTTTAAATGGTAGACTAGCAGACTTCCCAAAATAAATGATTAGTATCTAACACCCTACTGTAGGTTCTGAAAAAGTTACAACATAATAGTTGGTGTGATGTTAGGGCTTTTGAATCTTTTAGGAACCTCCTAAAGCATTCAAATGCAGCAAACTGCACACTACTTTCCAATATTTAATAAATCATCATTTTTTGTTTAACTAGTAATAACCTTCTAAATCATTTTACACTGATATTTCCATCAGTGTATCTTTATCTTATCAATAAACTGTCGATTTGTCTGAAACAATCTTAGACGTTCATGATTTGTAAACTTAGGAATGATTTCTGCAAATGACTTCACAATATGAGCAATAATATATCAGTAGATGTTTTGAGGAGGGATTTTTTTGTTACATATTTTTGATTTTTGCAGTCTTTGTCTCTACTGTTCTTAACTAAACCTTTGGCATGTTATTTTTGCAATTTTAGAACCTGTCTATTGTCAACATCTCCTTATGCTTAAAACTAGAGCTATAAACCAAACAGATTTATTAATTTCTTTCAAAAGATGAACTATTGCTGGAAAAAGGGGATTCTGAGAAAAAAGTACTTACTGATAAATGCAGTTTCTCCCAAGTACCCTCTACGCTTAAGAACAACATCTAGAAATTTGGCATCCTCGTTGATAAGATAATATTCCTTTTCAAAAGAGATCCATGCCCAATTCAAACGAAAATGCTGTTTTGTTAACTTGTTTCCACCTGAAAAACAAAAATATAAAGTCCATCTCGGTGTTTCTTTGAATGCACTTTAAAAAACTCTACTAAACTTTAAAGATGTTAACATTAAGAAATGCTATAGCTCTTTGGTTTGATATGCCAAAAATATATTGTTGTATATTGATATAATAATAAAGTTATTATATATAATTATACCAATTTAATTTTTAAGTAGGGGTAAAGGAGCTTATAGTAATTTAGAAAAGGTACAACTACAGAGGTACATCTACAAGAGCTAAAATCAAACATCCTAGTTGCAGGATGCCTCATTTGCCACAAGGTGCCGCCGAAGAGCAAGTATTTCCTTAGAGAAGGCTGCAAGGTTCACTTGAGATGTTAAAAATGCTCCCAACTCCACAAATACACTTTTCTGGCTCACTGAGCAACTGGGTGGAAGGCTTTAATTATAACCACTTAAGAAAAAACAAATATCCTTTCTCTGCCTCCCTTCCCCACTAGATTCCACTCCATTCCTTAGAGCAAACTGACAGTCTTTTCATTGATTCCTTTCTTCTCTGAAGATAAGGCTTTCTCCTCCCACCTTCTGCATTAAAATGGAGCTGGCTGCCTATCTGGAGAAAATGAGCCTTGTGTGTGAGATCTCTCTAATGTGAAAACTGCTAGGCCAGGAGAAAGAAAGGAGAAATGGTTATCAGCTGATCAGTCTGCAAGCATCCCTCACTTCCTTTGATCTAGACCAATTATTTCTAAGTAAGGTAAAGTTTATAAACAAAACCATCAGCAATTTCTCTTAAGTCTTTCCATAAAAGGATGATACACTCCCCAAGTAGTAAACAAAGCTTGAGGCAAACTTTAAGTCTAATTTCTTTTCTTTGGTGTTCACACAGAGCTTACACTAGCGACATGAAGAGGAAAATACAAAGGATTTAATAGACTGAGGGTAAAAGTCTGCACATGGAGAATCTATAGGGGATGAGTAAGACCAGAAAAATGTTTACTCTGGCTCAATAAAACTTTAGTGACTTGAAGTTATCAACTGGCATTTACTATTTTCATAAATTTTATTTTACTGAATTAGCTTTTGATAATCCCACTTATCATTTTTTAAAAAAAAATCTTTATTTAAGCATCATGTTTACCAACAGGTTTATAGTTGGGTTTTAGTTATAAAAAGAGCACTGGGGGCTGGCGAGGTGGCGCTAGAGGTAAGGTGTCTGCCTTGCAAGCACTAGCCAAGGAAGGATCGACCGCGGTTCAATCCCCCAGCTCCCATATGGTCCCCCCAAGCCAGGGGCAATTTCTGAGCGCTTAGCCAGGAATAACCCCTGAGCATCAAATGGGTGTGGCCCGAAAAACCAAAATAAATAAATAAATAAATAAATAAATAAATAAATAAATAAAATAAAAAGAGCACCCCTTGGGGCCAGTGCGATGGCAAAGGAGGTAGGGTGTTTGCCTTGCACTCTCTAACCTAGGATGGACCAAGGTTCGATCCCCTGGAGTTCCATATGGTCCCCCAAGCATGGGGCAATTTCTGAGCGCATAGCCAGGACTAACCCCTGAGCATCATCAGGTGTGACCCAAAACCAAAAAAATAAAAAAAATTAAAAAAATAAAAGAACACCCCCTTTCGTGCCCTGGGAGCCTTGATAGGCCCCCAGCCGTCCCCTCTTCTGCCCCCGGCCTCCAGGCCTTCCTGGGGTGGCAGTCCAGGCGGCCAGACAAGGTGGGTGTCGGGGGTCCCTCCTGGATGGGGTCCCAAGCTTTCCCCGCCCTTCCCCCAGCACTAGGCTGGGAAGGGCACAGGGTGGAGGGCGGGCAGATCCTGGCTTCCGGCTCTCTATCTATTCTTTCTTGAGCTAGAGGCTAGCTCTAGCCTGCATGGGGTTTGGGGAGACACCATGTGGAAGGCCTTCTCCCTAACTTGGGTGCACAGGGAGCCTTGATAGGCCCCCAGCCATCCCCACTTCTGCCCCCAGACTCCAGGCCTTCCTGGGGTGGCAGCCCAGGCGGCCAGAAATGGTGGGTCCTAACTTGGGGTGTGCTGCGATTTGCTCGGTTGCACTAAGTTTGTCACTGGCAATTTCTGACCAGTCTACATGTTGAAAATAGCGGGGGTGGGGGTGGGATCACTGCATGTATTAAGAGTATTCCCTATCCTTACATTATGTTTTGCGTATCCAGAATGTCCATTTTGTATTCTGCCCTTTCCCACACCCCTACATAGCTCATTTTTACTCCTTAACTCTCTCACCCCCACAAACATCACTAACCCACATTATTCTTTTTAACTTCAGTACTGCACAATCCTAATCACGGACCAAAGCTGTGCATTATGTGTAACAACCTCCAACTATTTCAAATGACGTGAAATGGACACGTATTTCTTTTGAATATTTTATGTGTTTTTTCTCTGACAGCTATAAGTCTTACTAAATATTCTCTTATACAGTGACAATTCTAACCACTTTTTATCTTCTCTTTATGAGCGTTTAATAAGGAATTTTGATGAAAGAGTCCCCCAGTTTAATGCTTTTGAATGAACCATGTCATGGGGATTGTTGGACTTGTTCTTATGGCCCCATATGCGCCAATAACACCACGTGGCATTGTTCCTTTTTTGCATAGGCACATTAAAATTGGAAAATACTATACATACAAATAAGATCTTATCTAATAGAGATTGGAACACACAAATTTTGTAGTGCAAAGGGACCTTACACCCTGAACATTGACCTAACAACCTGGCACAGGCCTCAGAAGAATGGGCATTGTCCATTCACCCCTGAACCAGGGAAGCCATCCACGAAACATCCAAGTTTGTCTATAACATCTCCTGGAAGCAATCCTCTACCATGGAAGACCCTACCACTGCTCAGACTTAGACCTGCTCAAAAGAGACTTCCCTTAACACTGAGAAGACTTAACAACAACAACGACCTGTTTACAGGACAGGGCTCTCTGCATTATCCTTTAATTGTGAGGTGAAATGAGAGGATGCTCCACATCCTGAGTTCAATGTAGGATATGCAGATTCCAGAATCTTTAATACAGAAACATGATACCAACAACAGAGACTGTGTGAAAAATAAAAGTGTGTTAGAACTACAGAGAATGTCTTGGATTGGACGACCTAGCTTGCCTGGAACCTAGAGTTGGTCTTATACCAGGAAACTTCAGGGGTAGGGTCTCTTTGTATTTAGGCCAAGGTTATTCCTTTCCATGCCCCTCATATTTTGGTGGGCCTATGCAAACAACAATTGCCACTCTAACACCGTTTTACTGTGCTCCTTTGACTCTAATCCTTTAAAAAAAAACCCACTTAAACTTTTGAGGTTAACTTAAACATTAGTTAACTATGCATGTACATAGAAATGTAAAAAAAATTCTATGCCTCTAATGTTTAAGGAGTTACATAAGTTTTATGGCTTTAGATTGCCTTGTGTGCTGCTTAGAAATATTATAATGCATTACAATCTGGGAACTTGAGGGACAAAGTAATTGTATATGGATTCTGTTTTATTTATCTTAATGTTCTTTGGCTGAAAGTTCAAAGTTAAGATATCAGCAAGGGGACTTCTTCTGAGAATTATGTTATGGGTGATTGTCCTTCCACTGTAACTTTACTTTGTCCTCTTTCTCTGCATCTTTGTTCTCATAATTAAAAATAAAAAAGAATAAGGGGCCGGAGAGATAGCATGGAGATAAGGCGTTTGCCTTTCATGCAGAAGGTCATCGGTTCGAATCCTGGCATCCCATATGGTCCCCTGTGCCTGCCCAGGAGCAATTTCTGAGCATGGAGCCAGGAGTAACCCCTGAGCACTGCAGGGTGTGACCCAAAAACCACAAAAAAAAAAAGAATAAGAAATAAATTTTTAAATGAAGTATGTAATAATTTTGTACTGAGTTTCCAAAAAAAAATCTCTTGATTTTTGGCATTACCACATGCCAAGAAAGAAAGGCATTAAACTTGTTAAATGTAAAGCAAAACAAAACAAAACAAAAAGAACACCTCCTTTCACCAGTGAGTGCAAAATCTCCACCACCAATGCCCCTAACTCCCTCTCCCCCAACTCCTGCTTTTATTTGAGATGGGCATTCTAGTTCTCTCACTCACTACCATTGTCATAATAGTTGTTAGTGTAGTTATTTCTCTAACTGAACTCATCACTCTTTGTGGTAAACTTCATATATATAGTGAACCTTCTAGCTCTCCTCTCTATTGTCTCTGTGCATTATTACAATAATGTCTTTTATTTTTCTAAAAAACCATAGATGAGTGAGAATATTCTGTGTCTATGTCTCTCTCTGACTTATTTCACTCAGCATAATTGTTTCTATATCCATCCATGGAAAGGAAATTTTCACTACTTCATTATTTCTGACAGCTGCATAGTATTCCATTGTGTATATATACCACAGTTCACTTTAACCCCTGCAATATCTCTTTGCCATACTACCCTACCCCATAGATGTTTTTATCATTGGATCTTGCCAGTCCTTTTATGAAAGAAGTAAAAATAAAATTGTAAGGATGTATTGTTTGCAAAATTTCTATAATTCATTCCAAACTGAAAATCACTTTATTTTAGTACAACAAATCAACAAAACATTATTTCATTGAATAGCCAAATCTTTGTATAATAAATATTTAAAAAGTAAAAGCAAGTCTCTGAAGTTATCAGTATAAAATAAGACAGTAAAATAAGAGTTGCTTGCTGTCTTATACTGATGGGATGGCTGTCTTTGAAATATTTTTAGTTAGTTTTAACAGTATGAATTAAAACAGGTTGAATATAGGTAGACACATCTTGTTCTTTTAAACTTATGCCCAGCATTTATAGGACACTGGCTGCTACTCTGGAGAGGAGATGCCAGTGGCTACGGGCTCCTTAGATCTCTGTTCCAACATCCAGTTTACTTCCTCTCTGTTGTCTGACCTGATCACTCTTCTCTCATCTGGAGCATCAATGGAAGCTGATATGAATGAAAGTCTGTGTCTAGGGAGTGAAACACAGGGCAGACCAAAAGTGCCTGCAGTACAGGGGTTAGCTAGAAATCATCACCCATCAAATGCCAGTTTATTCCCCCTTTCATACTGTATAGGCTCAAAACTGCCGGTTACACCCTTTGTCAGACCCCAGGGTTCTGCAATCCACTTGTGTTCAGCTCTCCTTGGTTTCTTTTCTGTATCTGTTGCACCCACAAAGTTCAACTTTCTTTTCAGATTTCCAATTGCATTCTGAAGTAGCCTGTCTTAATCCAGTGCTCTCTGCTCTGTTCATCTGTGGCCCAGCTAATAGTCTGCCTGACTCCTGGATTGCCACCTCATTCTTCTTATAACCACTGGCCTTTTGCCTAAAAATGACAATAACCCCCCATGGATCTTTCATTCACATTCCTCAAAAGCTCCCTTTCTCCACCTCCTTCCCCAGTGTCCCGCAGGGACTTCTCCCTATCATCTCTTTGTGCTGTTTCAGCCATTCACTTCTTGATGGTTTTGTAAAGTCTACACTTTAATGGAGATCCTCTCCTATTTAATTGCACTTATTTACTAATGGTTCTATTTTCTGTCAGAGATGGAGAAGTGCCATTTGTTCCTGACCTCTTACCCCCAAAATTTAGTCTTACTGCCAATTAAAAGTGTTCTTCCTTACTCTGTTTATGTTCCACTGTTTGAAACATCACTTCTACAAGGTAATAGGTTAGAAATCATAGTTAGCATGTATCAGTTTTTTTCATAGACAAAACATCTCATCTATCACATAAAAGTATTTATGACATGCTTCTCATTTATTTTGTGGCTCCAGAAAGCCCCAGATTTTAATGGCAAGTCTTTTGCCACATCTGTTGGTTTTAGTCCTAACTCCCATAGCTTCACATCCCATCTCTTCTTGAAGCAAAATATCCACTGATATATAACATCCCTCTGTTTTCGTTTTTGTTTGTTTTGGATCATACCCGGTGGCACTCAGGGATTACTCCTGGCTCTGTGCTCAGAAGCCACCCCTGTCAGTCTTGGGGGACATATGGGATGCCGGGAATCTATCCCAGTTCCATCCCAGGTTGGCCATGTGCAAGGCAAACACCTTATCTCTGTGCTATCATTCCAGGCCCACATCCTTCTGTTTTCTGAACATGGTGGGTATTTTGCTCTACCATGTTTTCTGCCCAGAATATCCTTAGTTTTACTGCTCTGAACAGCAGGTCTTATTTAGGTCTAACACACCTGCCTACAGCTCAGGAAACGGTGTAGCAGGCAGTGTGTATTCCAATATCTTCAATCTGAGTAACTCTAATAATTATCATTATACATATATTTAATTCTTTATATTTACCATAAAAATTAACTGCCTAAACTCCTCAGGATAGAAAATTTATGAGAAAATTCATGCTTCCAGTCTTGAACTCCAGATCAAGTCCTGGCACATGAAGACTTTTGACTTATATACCCTGAAGCAAGAAATCTATGAAATAAGTATAATTCCTTTTCTCTAAAATAATTTTGGTGATTTTTAAAATAACTTTTTAAAAATAATGTTTTTCAGCATATACAAACAAAGCACATACATTAGTTTTGACTTATCATTAATAGCCTTAAAACCATACACTTGCTTTTGTGGTTATAAAATTATATTTAACAGCTTGTGTACACTAATTCTGTTTCTTACCTCATCTCCAAGAATAAGAGAACACTCAACATAGAGCTTTTCTGTTTCTCTAAATTTTGACCATCTTTAGTTAATTTAAGATTTGTTTATTTTTAATATAATATTTCAAAAATAATTTCTTTTTTTTGTTTTTGTTTTTGGGTCACACCTGGTGGCACTCAGGAGTTACTCTTGGCTCTGCACTCTAAAGTAGCTCCTGGCAGGTTAGGGGGCCATATGGGATGCTGGGTTTCAAACAGTGGTTCATCCTGTGCTGGCCACGTGCAAGGCAAAGTCCTTACCACTGTGCTATTGTTCCAGCCCCCCAAAAAGGAAATAATTTCTATAAATAACATGTTTTGTGAATAATTAATGAGACATTTTCTTGACACTCTGTATAAAACAATGAACTCTAATTTCTCTCATCTCTTTACTCTGATTCATTTTTCTCCAGAGTGCTTTCCACAGTCTCCTTATACTAGTATTATGTCAATAATATAGGTAAATATTTTTCTCTTTACATTCTTTCTTCCTTTTACAGGAGATCATTCCAGGCTGAGTTGGGGGACAATATTGGGTGCCAGGGATTGAACTCAGGTAGGATTCATGCAAGGTGAGTATCCTACCCACTGTACTATCCCTTTAGCCCTCATCTCCCCTGCTTTTTTTTTTTGTAGCACAATATGTAGGAGAGCAGGGAGCTGATTTTAATTATTTTGTAGATTTACCAAATAAATAGCTAGTGAATCTAGAACTTATAACAGACACAAATGAGAATATGCTTACTAAGCACACTGTGAATTGTCTTGGTTGAAGGGAATTCAGTAGTGTTTCCTTTATTGCATAATATAAATATCCTCTACAAATATAACATATCACTGCATACTGAAACTTTTGAAAGTCATTATTTTTAACAATGGCCTTTCTCTAGCATCTTGCTTACTACAGTTTATTCTTGAATGCGACGTGAAAACTTTTGGTGTTTGAATACTGGCATTTGTGTTAATGGAAAGGGGAAAAGTTTTGGTGACTAATGTTCTATGAAATTCTTCACATTCTAATAGAGATTATTTCCAAGTAGTATAGTAAATGGCTTTAGAGAGAACTAAGTTCCTCTCTACATGCAAATCTGTCAAGGTTATTTTCCAGCTGGTGCTTACATTATGGAAAGATGGAGGTACTAGGCTACTAATTCAGTCAGGGCCTTTTTCTAGAGACAAGCTTAACAGGTCTGTCAGGATGTTATATGACTACCAATTCAATTTTTATTTGAAATGAAAATCATGAACAATACGAAGAAACCTAGCTTTATTAGATATCTGGAAAATTATTTAAGCATTCACTTTAAATTTATTTATATTTACCATCCCTGATGATACTCAGAACTTTCTCCTGGCTCTGCACTTAGGAATTATGCCTGGTGGGCTTGAGGGACCTTATGGGATGTCTGAGATAGAGCACAGGTCAGCTGTGTGCAAGGCAAGTGCCCTACTTGCTACAACATTGCTTCAGCCCTTACTCTTAAATTTTTAAGTAGATATTTGCTAAAGAATATGAAGATAATTGTACAAATTCTAACTCTGAATATAAATATTACCAAACTCCTAAATTTACCGTATTTCCCGGCATATAAAACAACCCCCTAATTTTGCAGTTAAGACAAAGGTTTAGGCCTATATTCGCTGTATCAGACAGAACGTTCCTGTGCTGCAACTGTATGTACCACAGTGAGCCAATCACAACAAGCAAAGGTTCAAAGGTTCTACTGTAATACACTTCCTCTCTGACTCTGGCCAATCTGAGCAGGCTTTTTACAGTGTAGATTCGGGTCCAGAACATTGTCTAATTTGCATGCATAAATAACTTGCTTGGATTAGCTGAGTTAGAGAGGTGGTCTGAGCAGCCTTGCAGTGATTGGTGCAGGATTAAGTTGGAAAATTTGTTTTGTGGCAATATTCAGACAATTTTCATTTAGCGGCATATTGAAACAATTTTCAGGATATACTCGGCATATAAGATGACCCCATATTTTCGGTTGACTTTTTTTTGTTTCAAAAGTCATCTTATATGTCGGAAAATATGGTATATATATAATTCTTTTGCACTGCAGAATTTGGGAACTTTTTGGTACACTAATTATAAGCAGGCAGTGATGTGGGGATTTGATAAATTAAGTTTTATGTTAGTTTATATAACTTCATCATTAAAACTATTACATGCTAGTTATCAATGAAAATGCATATTATATTATTCATTACAAGTTATGTAAATATTCTAAAATTTCGACTTATGGGGATAATAAATGCTTTTATTTTTCAATAGTAAAAGCTAGAGCTTAATGTTGAAATTTTACTTGAAGTTAATATAACTTCAAAACCTGCCAGCTGAACTTCAATAGGATTCTTTCTTTACCTTTTTAAAATAGCTTCTGTCATCTTGGATGACTAGCCCAAGGAGTTCATCTCAGTGTCTCATTAGAAATAAATTTGTATCATAAATCCAAGTAACAGGTGCCTGACAGCAGATAACCACACTCCCAAATGCTTTGTCCCTAAAACCTGACTGTAAAGTCATTAACATTTAGATGAAAAGACCTTTTTCTGAACTTTTCCAGCTGGTCTTTTAGGCTTCTTCATTTTCTTTTTCAATAGAAGCACAACAGCATTTTCCTCAGAATAACAAAGAATCAGAGCCTTCAATTAGCACTCCCTATGAACGCTGGGATTTCTCTAAAGACAAAGACTACTGCTGTAGTATTAAACTAGTATTGATACCACCTCGACTTGTGCTTGCGAAAGGATCTTTCTGGGTGCCTGTTTAGCTTTGGAAACACATTTCTTTTCCTTTATAGAAGAGTTAGTTTAGACCAATTAATAATTTAAAACAATGTTCATTGTGTAGGTGTAATTCATTTTCTTTATCCAATTATCTGTTCTGGGGCACTTGGGTTGTTTACAGATTCTAACTATTGTGAATAGTGCTGTAATGAATGTAAGAGTGCATTTTGTTTTTGGTCTCTAGGGTATATTCCAAGGAACAGTAGTTTTGGGTCATATAAGAGTTCAATTTCTCATTTGTTTTTTTTTTGTTTGTTTTTGTTTTTTTGGGTCACACCTGGCAGTGCTCAGGGGTTACTCCTGGTTCTACGCTCAGAAATCACTCCTGGAAGGCTTGGGGGACCATATGGGATGCTGGGCTTCAAACCACCGTCCTTCTGCATGCAAGGCAAATGCCCTACCTCCATGCTATCTCTCTGGCCCTCTTTTTCTTTTTGTGACCCATAAAAACAAACAAACAAACAAAACAAAACAAAACAAAACAAAACAAAAACAAAATAATGGGTTACATTATTTTGAGGACTCTTTAAATGCTATGTAGAATTTTTTACTTATATTTGTCAGTATAAACTAGTCTCTGTCAAAGACATGGTGGCAACAAATAGCTAAGTGTCTAATTTGAATTGGACAGCAGCTTTAAACATGTAACATATGTTAATTTTTAATTTCAAGATCAAATGAATTTTTGGAACACTGAAAATGCTTATGTATTTATTGAATAAATAAACTATATGAACATAAGGAGAGCATAAATGACATGCCACACATAACATAATTTCTTTAACATCAAAATGAGTATATATATAATAATATATTTATTTAAACACCTTGATTACAAACATGATTGTGATTAGGTTTCAGTCAAGTAAAGAACACCCCCCTTTACCAGTTCAACATTCCCACCACCAATGTCCCAAATCTCCCTCCACCCCATCCTACCCCCACCTGTACTCTAGACAGGCTTTCCAGGTCCCTCATTCATTCACATGGTTATGATAGTTCTCAGTGTAGTTATTTCTCTAACTGTACTCATCACTCTTTGTGGTGAGCTTCATGAAGAAAGCTGGAAGTTCCAGCCCTCCTCTCTTTGTCTCTGAGGATTGTAGCAAAATGTCTATTATTTTTCTTAAAACCCATAGATGAGTGTTTGTTTTGTTTAGAGGAAATTTCATATTGTTTTTCAAAAAGGCTGAATCAGTCTACATTCCCACCAGCAGTGAATGAAAGTCCCTTTCTCCCTGCATCTGTGACAGCACTGGCTGTTCTTATTCATTTTTATGTACAGTGTGAGATGAAAGGAAAAATGAAGTCATGAAATTTGGTTATACATGGATGGATATAGAGATTATTATGCTGAGTGAAATGAAACAGAGAAAGAGGGATAGACATAGAACAATACACTCATTTGTGGGATATAAGAAAAAATAAAAGATAGTATGGTAATAATATCTAGAGAATAGAGATGAGAACCAAAAGGACTAGTTCATGGCAGGAAGCTTGTGACAAAGAGCCTTGCAGTTGGGGTAAAGAAACCCTATGACAATTATACCCCTGTACTTAAGTTAAGTGCCCATTCATTAACAACAGTGCAAACCACAGTATCAAAAAGGGAAAATAAAGGGTGGGGGGAGAGAGGGAGAGAGAGACAGATACAGAAACAGAGTGCCAGAGAGAGAGAGAGAGAGAAAGTGAAATATATGTCAGAGGCAAGCAAGGGCGAGGAGAAGAAATATGGGGACACTGGTGATAGGAAACTCACTGATGGGAGGTGTACAATGTTTGACTGAAATTCAACTATGAACAATTTTTAACCATGGTGCTCAAATAGATTATTATTTTAAAAAAATGCTAAGATCTTTCACCTTGCTAAATTCCACTTGTCCTGAATAATGTTAAGCCTGAAAACCAAACTCTAAGTCAAATTTGACTATTTAAAAAAGTTAGATGTCGTTTTTTTGTATTTAATTTGGTTTGGGAGACAAACCAGGCGATGTTCAGAGGTTACTCCTGGTTCTACATCCAAGAATTACTCTGGTAGGATTGGGGGTGGACATATAGAATGGTGGGATCAAACCTGGATCAACTGTGTGCAAGACAAACACCTTACCCAGTTTACTATTGCTGTGTCCCAGTGTGATTTGAAAAAAAATTAAGTTAATCACCATTACATACACAGTTACAAAGTTGTTCATAATTGAGTTTCAGTCATACAATGTCCAACACCATCCCTATACCAGTGCACATTTTCCACCACTAATGTCCCCAGTTTCCTCTCCTACCTGCCTCTATGGCAAACATTTTTCTTTTATCTTCGTTTTTTTTTTAGGCATACTTGATTTGCAAAATTGTTACTAAAGTGGTTTTATGTATATCACTTTACCTCCTTTCAGCACCCAGTTCTTGTCCTGTACAGTATCAGTTCCAACTATCATTGTGATCCCTTTTCAGCCCTAACTACACTTCCCATTTGTGGCAAACTTTCTACCATGGACTGGTCTTCCTGCTCCTCATCTCTATTGTCTTTGGAAATTATTACCATACTAATGATTTTTTTCATATCTCACATATCTCACTTTTTAAAATAGTGGAGCTGTGATATAATTTAGGTGGGAAGGCACATAGCTGGAATGTATAAGATCCTGATTTGACCTGGAGACCATCTGATTTGACCTGATTTGACCTGGAGACAATAAAAATAAAATAAATATTTTTAAATTAAATTAGAAAAATTAAGAGCAATATTATCTAATTTACCAGGAAAATGCAGTAATATTTTTATGCAATCTTAATCTCCCAGAGGCTAAGACTAGCATTCATCAACCATACAACTACCATGAACACCAGAACTATCAAACACTATAATGATTCCAAATTAAAATAAAGGATTTATATTTCATGAATAGTTCTATGCTAGGATGATCTTCTAGATGTAACTTTGCTTAGAAACTTTGCAGAAGAGAATCTCCTGGCACTGTTTTTTTTTTTTCAGTAGACATCAAAAATCACTGGCTGCAAGCCTAATACAACTTGGCTCTTAAACCTCTCCCAAGAGCTAACATTGAACTCCAAGTGATGGCACACCAAGTCCAGAGATAACGCTGCTTAGAAAGTAGAGATTGCCAAATGCTAGGAGAGAGGCACTGATAATGAGCTGTGGGAGTTCCAAAGAGTGAGAGGATTACTTTAACCTGAGGTGATCAAAGGAAAATGCATGGAAGAGATAGTGTTTAAATGAAACCTTAAGTACAGGCTGGTATTTGGACATTCAGAGAAAGGGAGGATGGCATTTCTAGAAGATTTAGTATAAGTACAAGATAAGAAATCAGGTAAAAAAGTAACTTCAAAGAATTCATCTTGATAGTTCAGAATATCTGCTAAATATCTCTTAATTTACCTATGGAATGGTTGGATTTTAAAGAAAAAGACTGGGATTAAGGTAACTACAACATGCTTGGGTAGGGGTGTAGGAAATGTGTTGATTCTGCCACCACTCAGATACCAGGAATGAATCTAGTATGACCCTAGTATGATCAATGGAGTTTTGTGGAACTGGCAGTCAGTTTCATATAAATTGTAAAAGAATATTATTTTATTTCTAAAGGGGTGATCACACCCAGCTGTGCTCAGATATTATTTCTGTCTCTGTGCTCAGGGTGTACACCTGATGGGGCTTGAGGACCATATATCATCCTAGAACTTGAACCCAGGTTTTGCTGCATACAAGACAAGTGGCTTCCTTGCAGCTCCATCAGTCTGGTGCCTATCAGTGGATTTCAAAATTTTATTGACTACATGTTAATTACAAATGAGCATTTTAATTCAGTAGTAAGGTCTTTTAAAATGTTGACAATATAACTTTTGATAATAATCTATACATATGCATCCCCTCTCCATGCTGGGTACTTTCTGACCAAGTACATGGCACAAGGCTCATGGTCACCATATATAGATGAAATATATATACATGTATATATATACATGAATCATATATATAATATAATAATATATAATGATATAATATAAGTCATATATGTATATGTTTAAAGAAGTGCAGAGCAGAAGTAGTGTGACTGAGACCCAGAGGTAAAGAGAAATAGTGTATGTTAAACTTCATTAAATACACATACTCAGTGGTGGTCTTTTGAAATATTCTCAGAAAAGGCAGTATAAATATATGCTTCATAATCAACGTATCAGGAGTTTAGATACTGTGGAGTTTAGACTGTCATATGAATCACTCAGAATTGACCAGCTATAGTTTCCTCTCTATTCTTTCAAAGCTCTAAAAGAAAAGAAGTCAGGTGATGTGGACATAGACATCCAATGACAAATAACCCTTCTTCACTTTTAAAGATTATTATTACCCAAGTGAAGAAAATGTAGATTTGTTTGTTAGTATTATTATTGGATTCTGTATAGTTGCACATGACTGGGTTTCATCTCATGCTGTCAAGGAATTTCATTCTTATTCATGTATGCTACCAGAGGTTGATGTAGAGTCAATCTTCATTATTCCATTCCCCATTTGCAAATGTGTCTCCCTAATTTTATTTGCAGCCTAAAATCAATGCTCACTGTACTTTCATGATGATTGACAGACATTTTTAAAGTTGTCGTGGAATGTTTGCATCATGCTTTGTCTCTTGTTTCAGCTCTCATACTATGAACAAATATTCTTCACGTGGCCAATGCAGTGCTTTATTTTCCACATTTCACGATTGTGAAATATGAAATCACATTTGTTAATGATATGATTCATTAAGGTCTCCCCTAAGCACAGTGCTAAAATATGTATTATTGTTCATAAGCATAAGAATACTGTGGCATGTCTTAATGAAAAGAGTATTAATAAGCTTGTTCAAATAAGATACAGTGCTGTTGGCCATGCATTCATTGTTAATGAAGCATTATTATATAGCAAATAAAGTGTTTTTAAACAAAAACACATATAAAACAAAGTTACATACAGATTGTTTACTAAAATGTGGAGCAAAATGTGAGGAACTGTAGTTTCCCTAAGAGTGATCATTCATGATCCATAATTTTTACAGCAAACAAGAATTAATTATATTTTCTCCATACAAGTCACAGTGAGTTAGTCTTTTTGGGCAATACAAAATGAAGCAGCAGAAGTCGGAAAGTGTCTTGTCTCTACAAGGCTGTATCTCCCTTTCATCAGATCTATTTCTGGTACACATCCAGCCATGTGACCAGAATGGAAGCCTCCTATCATTCTCAGTTGGGCATCACAAGAGTCTCTCCCACATCTGTCCTCCTAGCCTGTTAATACAGGGCTTAGAGAAATTGATGCGACTCTTCGGTATCTGTCAAAAAGTTAGAATATACAAGGAGACCCTATATAGGATAATTTTTAACCTATATGAAAACAGCATGCAAAAGGTGAATTCTGATGTTCAGTAACGTCTAATCCTGCTAGAGAAACTTAACCTTCCATTCTGACTGTTGTATATATCTGGTCAATGCTGGTCAGAGAGGCAAGCTTGAGCCTGCAAAAACTCCATTTCTCTTGGTATACTTCCCCCAACCCAGCAACTTTGCTAAGAAGGAGTAGGGGAGGGGAGAGAAGGGATAAAAAAAAGAATGTGTTTATTTTCAGTCTCTGTAACAAAAAGGGGAGAACCAAGAGTTTATAATCTAACCCAGCCAGAGCTTAAAAGTATTTCCTTAATCAAACCTGATTTAACTGTGTAAAATCTTGCTTTCTTAATTAGATGTTTCAATCCAGTGAATGAATGCTTTCCCAGTGGAATGCACACCCAGGTTAAGGAATTCAGGTGTACATCTAAAGAGGACAAAGGACAAAGCAAACATAATTGCAAGGCGAAGTCTAGTTTCCAACATGCCCATGTTGCAGTGATCACACACAGGCTAAATTAAAAGCAAACTTCGTCATCTTCTGCTGTAAAATGAGTGGCTATGAAGTATTTCTGAAAATTAATCTGTGAAAGTGCCCTTTTAATAATAAGTTGGTGAACAGTACACACACCAAGTATTTTAGAGCAGAATTAATCTCAGATCACATCTCTCCTCACTGCTCCAAGATCCAGAAAGATGGTGATTTAAAGATGACAGAAGTGAATGAAATAGGAAAGGTTTTCCACATTTTAGCCTAGTGGTCTTTCCATTTCACAGGGTGTGAACTCAAATACTGTTAAGAGTTGTTCTTAATAATGTGATCATTAAACTTGGGTGTTGAAATGTAAATAAATTATAAAACGTATTAACAAAATTTGCGGGGGGCTGTCTTAATACTTTCTCTTCAAAGAAGCAAGAAATAATTGTCTATCTTCCATTAACCAAAAAAAGCAGAAGGGCCTGATTTTTCATAGCAACAATAACTGCTTTTATCAGATGGCAAATTAAATTTGTCGAAGAGTGTCCAAGCCCTCCCCTGCCTTTAGGGAAAGGAAAAAACACACAAAACAAAACACCTGGTGTAGCATGACTTTATGCATGCAATGCCGGGAGCCAGGTATAAATTTATGAGATCTCTAACAACACATTCTTAAAATAAACTTAATAGCCTTTGGCTCTCTGTTCAAACCAGAGCCTAATTCCTTTTGTGGCGCCAGACATCTCCCCTCACCCCTAGGAGACTATGGTGGGGAAGGAAAGCATGAGTCCCTGTAGCACTCACAGCCACTGGTTAGCACTCTTTAGTTAATTCCTAGTGAACTAGGGTGGTTTTCTAATTCTTACTTGCATACCATGACTGCACACATTACCATAGAGCACAGCCACTACAATTAACCAGGATTACAGCTCAAACTATATTTTGGATTAGCTTTTAAAATTATACTCTATCTGCATATAGATAACAAGGAGGGGAGAAGAAGCAAGCCCTAGAAATGGCCTTGATCTGACTGTTATAAACAGAAACCTTTAAAGTCACTTGTTTCCTTTATTACCAAAATGTTAATGTGATGTCTATCTGGGATAGAAAAATTAAGGCATATAGCAGTACAAAAGCTATCCTATGAACTGAAACACAGTGAATGAATTTTGACAGAGAGCCACAGAATATTACAGCTACACTGTATCAGGGGTCTCAAACTCAATTTACCTGTGGGCCACAGGAGGCAAAGTCGGGGTGATCCTTGAGTGCAAAGTCAGTAGTAAGCCTTGAACATTGGGAGGTGTGACCCAAACTAAAACAAAACAAAACAAAAAAAGATTCCTCTAGGGCAAAGCCACAAAATGTTGTACGGAGGGCCGCAAACGACCCGCAGGCCGCGAGTTTGAGAGCCCTGCGTGTAAGTAGTATTAGATGTTAGATGTTAGATGTTTCATGTTTGTTTTGAAACTTGTGTTGGTAACAGTATTCTTAAGCATGTCTGTCCTCAGCACCAAAGTTAAAAACTTGCAAGTTTTAGATTTATGGACTTGAAATTACAAAGAAACACAAGGGATCACATCTAGTGACCAAAACAACTCCATCATTGATGCCAGATTTGGAAGGAAGGAGAGGAAGGAGGCAAAAAGAAAAGGGTGGGTGTGGAGAGGGTGTAGACTTCTGGCAATATTGCATTCTTCTTTCACATTTTCTTTTCATTTATTTCCAGTTAGGTTTATAAAAATGGGTTGTATTTAACATGTATATTATTCATTATTGCTTCGATCCCCAAATTATGCCTGAGTTCCAAATATAGCCTTCCTTGGTAATTTTGTCACAAAAGCCATTCTTTTACACTCAATAACGGAAAAAAATACTCAGTAAATATAAAGACAAATTGGTACAGTCTTAGAACTCTAGACCATGTAGGGAAATAATTTTAAGAGTTTAGACAACACAGAGTAATGGGCCTGAACACTGAGAAGCGGGAAGCTATGAAGCCTAAAGATAGTTTCCTAATGGTCCTTTTTGAAAAATTTAGGTTCTGTTAAGGAAGGTATACCAAAGACTTCTGCTCATTGTAAAAAAAAATGTAAGAAAATGTGATGAGTATTTAAAAGTGCCTGTGAAACACATTTTTATAAACAAAAATTACCAAGGAAAAATATTTTTATAAGCAGAAGCCATTATTATTAGCAATGATACAGCACTATAGTAGTTTTTTGGGGGGAAGGCAGAGGAAGGTTTTTGGGTCATACCTGTAAGAGTTTGGGGCTACTAAGGGCTCTTTGCTCAAGTTGCTTCCAGCAGTGTGTATGGGACTATGTGGTCCCTGGAATCAAATGCAAGTTGGCCACATGCTAGGCAAACACCTTAAACCCTTACTATCTCTTGAGCTTTCTAGAAATATTTACATTCTTAAGGAAAATGTTATACTTTGCAGCAACTCAGTCCTGTGAGCTCAACTCACACCCAAATCCC